>NC_133650.1:3238845-3512904 GCF_009905375.1 Apium graveolens
TGAAAAAACAAAACACGAGATTAGACATGCAAGTAATAGTTATTCTAGTAAGCAGGCTAAATGGATGGCAAATGTCCTAGATAATGGACTATTTTAAACATAAAGAAGGTGAAAGTCCTTCTGAAGCAAATTCAGGAAAAGAGACTTGAACTCTGTGCAATTCACATATAAATAAAAGGGGCCTATACAGAGTTGTGCGTCAATGAGTACTAATAAAACCTGAATTGAGAGAGTGGCTGAACTGTCCTTCTCTTTTACCTTTAAGGCATTTCCTCTATGTTTCTCAAAATTTTCTTAATCAGCCCCAAAAGGTATATTTTGCAAAAAAATTGATTACTTGTAAACCAAAAAGAAACTAGACACTAAGAAAGTAAGTAGAACATGGTTTTACCTTGAACACGAGAAGAGCCACAATCCGACTCTGACATTTTAAACTCATCTCTAACTCTTTTTAGCTCAATCTTCATCTTATCTGCCGATGACATATTGTCCGGATGGAAATACTGTCACAAACACAAAGCCCAAAGGTTAGGAGTCCTAACATGATCAACATGAAAAACTACGACAGAATAATGCTCTCTCAGAAAATAAGACCGTAATAGTGTAAAACCATAGGTATCTGCATGAAACTTAAACATTCAACAACTGGAGGGCTGAAAGTTACAGAACAGGGTGGGAACAAAATGAAAGCCATACTATTTCGTAGACAACTATTCATGATTTTCTGTCCTTTTGCTATCCTAAAAATTCCAAAGATCAGTTCCACAACTTCAGAAATAAAAGCTCATTCCTTCAGAACACATATCTTCAAGTCGTAAACAAATGTTATGTGGTGGGACTACAATTCTTTTCTATGACTTGGGAACACAATGGCCTCTATACATAAACAGTTTTAGGAAAATTTTAAAGAATCTATGATTGCAGAACGTTTATTTTGCATTTCTATGATATGTTTATTTCTATTACGTATGTCTACAATTTTAGGGAAGATACAAGTTACTCATGACCTGACTGCCACCAGCTATTCAATTAGAAAATGAGATTTCTCTGGGTGACGAAACTCATATAACTGTTTGCCCACAATAATGGTGGCATATTTTGGAATTTTGTGCAACTACTAGTGGTAGCATGTACAGAACTAGGGCGGCACATAACTGAAAATTTCATTGATTGATTAAAAATACAAGTAATATTACACAGAACTACACTAATTAGTAATTACCTTTTCAACTAGATTCTCCTTTGGAGGCGACATCATATAATTTGGAGTTCCGCCAAGCTGACCCAAGATGTCAATCTTATATACTGTGGAAGGAAACAGCGTACATGAATTATAAGCAACTATGTAGCTCTCGGGCTTACAAATCTATCAGAGCAAATTTCTAAACATAAATGCAGAACACAGATTTAGGAGAAAAGTGCAAATTTGTAGAAATAAGGGAGGCACGAGGCAATTTGACCACGTCATAGGCCACTCATCCAAATCCAAGAAAGATGAGATCATTAATTTAAATCTAATTTATGAGAGGCTGTGTACCTTTCCTACTGACAATAGCCTCAATATCAGGGGGAAAAAAGCATTCTTCAACAAATAAATCTATTAATATTAGAGTACTTACCGAAGGACAACAATAAGATTCAGAAGTTCAAGAAAAAGGACTATCAATATTAAAACCTCCATAAAAGTGTGAAATAAATAAAATGGATATAAAGTCTAGCAGAAGTTCTAAAAACAACCACTTTAATGCTGCACAACTGAACAAATATTTATTGAACTGTCATGTTGCACAATCAAGAGCCTTAAGATCGGTAAACTAGCCAGACCTAATTTACAAATTTTGTATAATTTGAACAGCACCCATTATAATTTTCTACTGTGAAACTATTAGAAGAATATTTAACACTGTCTGGATATGCATTGGTTTTAGGCTGGGTAAAGTAAAAATCAATGTGTGGCTCTGATAAGAACAGGTGATAGTAAACTGCTCACTGAGATTTTGACATTTATATGGAGTACTGATGCCCCCCTTAGACCACAAAATGTACCAATATGTTACATTCACGATTAACTTGTATACAGCTATTTAGGTTTTTATTTTTTGATGCCAATAGCCTTCAGTGATGGACCAGCAGATTCCGCACATACAAAACCATTCCCTCTCTGTGTCCTAGAAGTGTAAAAGGTGAAGATAATTTAAGACTAAATTATCAAATCTTTGGCTGTATCATTTATCAGCTATTCCGTAGCTAGACACCTATTTCATTAAAATTTTCAGGTCTTGAAGGTCAAAGAACAACTATCTAAAGAAGAAAAGGAAATGCACCTAGCGGTTGGATGGGGTTTCAAGTAAAGTCCTAGTTCATCTTTCTCAATGGAGGTTATGTATGGAGCCACCTTATCTTGGCAAGTTTGGGACGGAAAAATTGGAAAATGTTTTCTGCATCCCAGATAATAATTATGTTGGTAACGGTTCAGGGGTTTGGGCTAACATATATGACATGTCAATAGTCAGTATGTGTCTAATGATTGTCTGGTGTAGTAGTGTACACCTTTCATTTTCTTCTTGTTTTCTAGCTATTATTCTTAGTGTTATAGACTAGAAGAAGATTTAATATAACTTAGTGTGACTAGCTATTAGTATTAGCTCTAAGCTTGCTGTATAGTGTTCATTTCACCTTCATAACATAATATACATATAATACTGGTGTACCTTGTATCTAAATGTTTATAGTATCATCTCCCAATACAGTCATACAGAGGTTACTCCAAGTCTCCGATCCTGTAAAGTTTAACGAACTGGAGAGCACTTTCGCTGCGGATAAGTCCAGGGCATAACAACATATGTGATGAAATGAGATAAGTGACGAGGATTCTTGTCTTTTAAAGCTATAGATATATATATCAATTCAAAAAACAAATCCCAAATCCTTTTTTATCACAATTTGGTAGTAGCATATTACTAGGCATGGAACTAAAAGGTATTAGCAGAATGGTGTTTTAGTAATTTACCTTCTTCGGCGTGTTTCAAAATGGTGGCTTCCGTCAAAAAACCACCAACATACTAACAGATAAGGCCAAAAGGGGTAAAATAGATGTTTTTATAAATATAATAAAAGAGTCTGCAGTACTCCATCAATTGTAATAATCTTTGTGAGTGTTAGTATATGTTCAAAGACTTTCCCATTCAATGTATTTAAGCTTATTCAACTGCAGTGTACTGTAATTCCAGCAAGAAATTTCTAATGGAAGACACATTACAAATTAGATCTCTTTTCTAATGCAGTACTCCATCAATTGTAATAATCTTTGTAAGTGTTAGTATATGTTCAAAGACTTTCCCATTCAATGTATTTAAGCTTATTCAACTGCAGTGTACCGTAATTCCAGCAAGAAATTTCTAATGGAAGACAAATTACAAATTAGATCTCTTTTCATCGCACTCTATTCTGTTTGTTCTTGGATACCAATTACCATTATCCATTGCCGTCACAATCCTTCCAGCAACAAATTTGACAAAGAGTAGAGAAGCTATTGCAGAAGTCCCAAAAGAATTGAGCACTCAATCAAGTATAAGAAAATCTTACTAAAACCAACAGAAACTTACCACTAGGCAGTGAAAAGTCTGTTTGTTTTGCTCAGCATGAAAACTTATTTCTTTCGATAAATTACCTAATGAGAACGTTGATAAAGATGAAATTGACTAACTACCTAAAGAATCAGAGTAGAAACAAGTCAACTCATGCACATAACAGACTCATACACAGATTATAGAAAACCACTTAACATGAACGTTACACAAGGCATCACAGGAAATATATCATGCTTCAATCCAATATGCACCAGTGCACCACTATAAGAAAGTAATCGAGAAAAATAAAACTAAATTCAATATAACACAGAAATTGGAGTTAACGGATGATTTTTTCTTGTCTTCGCTTTCAGAAACCAACTTGTGGAGGCTTTTCCTTATACCTTCGTGAACTTTAGTATCAGGTCTCATTACAATTTGCTATTACAACTCCTTGTTGTGGATCCTTCAAGCTCTGTATTTGTATTTTAGTGAAGATATTTCCTTATTGAATTTTAGTTATATCTCTTTTGCTTTATTGTTTTCAAGTCAATAATTTTTCATTTGTGTGCCCGTCTTTGTGTACTTGACCAAGCTTCCAGACTAAGCACTGTTCAAATTTCCTATTCTTTCCTATATTGGTGATTTTTTATAAATATAGGTTTTGTTTATTTCCAGTTCTAAATTTATTAGAAATAATTTTACTTTTTTCAAGCATACTATTCTGAAACTTTCCGAATTAAGACACAACAGTCCTTCACCTATGCCGTATACTGGATTGTTTTCTGTGCCGTATAAATAACTTTTATCATGTGGGGTTTTTCTCTCACAATTGCCATGCACGTGCTCCTCCTTTCTCTTTGATAACCATGGATTAATTTATGATATATCACATTCACGCCTAATCTACTCTGATTATTTTAACATTTCTATAGTTACTTTTTACAAGTAGCAGGGATTTAAACAGTAACCTTTTCATAGGAACGTAGGCAGCTAGAAAATGATATTATTATGTTACAAAAGAGCACCTAATCCACATATCCCTCCTCCTATAGTCAGGAGATAACGATCAGCATACTAAAACAGAACTACTAAATCTTAACAAAACACACATCAAATCCAGTTATCCATCATAGTAGAAACGAGTCAACTTAAGCAGATCACATTTTCATCAAATAAGATCAAAAGCAAATTCAAGCAAACCATGAAACATAAACATATCTATACAAGGCATCACGGGAAATATAACATGCATCAATCCAATATGCACCACTATAAGAAAGTAATAGAAAAATATAAAACTAAATTCAATATAAAACAAAAATTGGAATTACCAGACGATTTTTTCTTGTCCTCGTTTTCATAAGCCAACTTCTGAAGACCTTCCCTAATATCCTTATAAACCTTAGTATCCGCCTCTGACTCCTTTTCTTCATTATCCCTTAACTTAATCAACCTCTCACTCAATTCCTTTAACGAAAACCACCCTTTCTTCTCCTTAGCCTCCTCCGGCCTCAACATCTTCAACTTCTTCCCTAAATCCCCATACGTATACATCCTCAAAAACTTCGTCTTCGTTTCCCCCGCCTCCCCGTCCTTCTTACTCCCTTCCTTCCCAAACACCTTAGCCGGTAAAGACCCCCCTCCGTAAACAGGCGTACTCGCTTTCGTATTCCCAAATAAACTATCAGTCAATTTCGAACCACCCAACATACTCCCCTTATTAACATCCACCGGCTTATTAACTCTAAGCTGCTTCAAACTCTCTCTAATCGCATCATATGACATTTTCCCACCCGCGGAACCCCCGGCATTATCACTAGACGACTCCCCGCCCGACGCAACACTCTTCTTATAAAGCTCCTGAAACGAAACACTAGAGCCTCCGCGAGAAGGATTGGGGAACTGTGATTGTGAATTAGGATTAGGAGGAGGAGCAGTTCGGTTGCGAAACTCGGATAAATTCTTTCGAATCTCATCGAAAGAGGCGGCCTTCGTAGGAGGTGGAGAATGAGGGAAATGAGATTGTTGTGGTGACCGTTGAAAAGTTTGTTGGAAAGTTTGTTGAGTTTGTTGAAAAGTTTGTTGAGTTTGTTGGAGAGGTTGTTGAGTTTGTTGGAGAGAGGGATTGAGGTTTTTTAAGTAAGAGGAGAATGAGGGTTGATTAGACGGTGTCGTTTCGTCGTTGTTTTGAGGAGGAGGTGGAGGAATTGAAGAGGAGGATGAAGAGGAGAAGTGTTTGATGTGTTTGAGATGATTGATTCGTTTGAGGTGGAGAGAGATGGCTGTTGATGCCATTGGAGATTGTAAAATGATAAACCCTAGGTTTTGGTTTTGTGTGTGTTTTTAGTGTGTGTTTTTGTAAGTGGAGGAGGAGGAGTGTCACGGTGTGAACCGGGTTCTTTACTATTTCATTTTAGAGCCAGTATAATACATAGCTTATATATAAGTTTATGAAAAAGCTAATTATGTGGATAGTTTAATATTTCTAATGGGATGTCCTCTGTACAACAAAATCGAACCGAATAATTAGATAATTGATAATTAGGCTAAAGTCTTTGAAACAATTTTTAAAATCGTTTTCAAATACTGATGCGTAAAATATATGCAGTAATTGATAATTTTTCTGATAATGAGATGGGATCATGCGTGCATACATATGCGCACACATTTAAAAAACAATAAACGTCACGCCATGTTATTTAGGAAAATTTTTGGAACGGATTTGTGACACCAGACACAACTCGAATATAAATCTCTTTATAAGTAATTTTCTTAAAGATTTAAACTAAAGTTGTACTAAATCTTGTACCGTTAAAGTTCTAAATATATATATATATAAGATGAATAACATTTTACTGAAATTTAACATGTGGCATACATTTAATTCGCTGGTAAAATATCAATCTCTTATCATGACGACGTGCAACATCATACATGTTTGATAAAATGTCTACATGGATCTGAATTTATTAATTATTATCATAGTGATTTCTGTTTGCATTTCATCATTTCATTCTTTACATATACACTACAATTCATGTGAAATACATTTCATTATTATAACTTTTTCCTTCATGTGGCAGCTTTTGATATAACTTATAAGCCATGACACAAAAGTCGACTTCCGATTCAAGGTTCAAGTACGCAGGGAGGTTATTATATGAATTTTGTTTTATATTAATAAACTATTGAATATTTTTTCTTATTATACTTACTTATTAGTTATGAAGGATCTCGAAGATATAAATCGTTATATTTGATCATTAGTATAAATATAATATGAATAATTGAATAACTTGACTGAGTTTGGCGTTACTTGTATATCACATGTTTTGTAAGTTGTTCATATAGTGAATAACTCAAGTTTGTTGAATTTTTGAGTTAATGTTGTTTGAATGTAAATATGCAACTGAATTTTGTGTTATATATAGTATAAACAGTGGTGAAAATATGTGTATGGTGTGAATGATGATATTTAAATGTTGAAGCTGATTAAATGAAGGTAATGTAAGTGAAAGAAAATTCTTGCATTATAGTTCTCTTACTTTACAATGAAAGCTTATCTGATAACACAATGAATGGAAACAAATGTATACTGAATATAAGAGGAAGGAAAGTCTATGATAATGAATGAAATGGACTACTCAACCATGATATGGTTCATTGTTCAACTACAAAATTTAAAAGTTATTGATTTAATTTAGGAGTTGGCAATATATCAATGTGAACCATAGCCTTTAACACCCCCCTCAAACTTAAGACGGTTGAGGAACCAACTAAAATTTGGAAACATGATTGCCAAAACTGCCATAAGGTTGAACTTTTGTTAAAAATATATGCAATATTATTCGTACTCGCGACATTATGCAAACGAATTGTTCCTTTGAAAACTTGTTGACGGGTGAAATCTTAGTGTATCTTTATATGCTTAATGTTTTGATAAATGATATCGGTATGCGCAATGTCTATGGCACTTTTACTGTCACAGTATATAGAAGTGGCTGGATAATAAGTTACACCCATATCTTCAAGTAACCATCGTAGCTAGATTAATTCTTATGTAGTGTTAGCAGTAACTCGATATTTTGACTCGGTGTCTGACCGAAAAGTAGGAGATTATTTCTTATTGCGCCAAAAGATAAGAGAGTCACAGTGAAAGAAACAAAATCCAGTTGTTGAATATCTGGTAGTAGGATCACCCTCATTCAACATATGAGTAAGCGTTTAAGTAGTGGAAAGTCAAATGAATAACATAATTCATGAAATTTGGTGCCTTTAACATAACAAAATATGTAAAGAACAACTTGAAAGTGAGGAGTGTGAGGAGCTATCATGAACTGACTTACAACATGCACGACATGAACAACATGAATGACAATGATAAAAAAATAAACTTTCATTCATTTGGCGATACACTGTATGATTGGAAAGTAATTCACCATATTCGGGGTCAATTCTAACCTCGTATTCTAAAAGTGTAGCGATAATCTCAGTATCGCTGATTCCAGATTTCAAAAAATATCAGATGTATACTTCACTTGTGAAAGAGTGTACCCGGTATGGAGTGAAGAGGCCTTAACACCCAAGAAGTAGCTTAATGAATTATGATTTTTCATCTCAAATTGCTGACTAAGAAAATAGTTTAGTTCAAAAAATTATGTGGTATCATCTGCAATAATTATCATATCATCGACATATAGATAAAGTAAACCAATTGTTAATATGAATATCGAATGGAAAAGGTATAACCATATGCACTTGAAGAAAATCCCAACTGTTGAACTACTTTGATAAATTTCTTAAACCGTGCCCGAGGTGCGTGTTTAAGACCATAAATAGCCTTCTTAAGTTTGAACACTTGATTTGAGATTGAGAATAACTCGTAGGAGGTTTGCGTTTTCATCATGTAAGTCTTTATTTAGAAAAATGTTCTTGACATTCATCTCTCACGTGTCCCAATATTTTGACGCTCCAACAACAAGTAAACTTCGAACATACGTTTGATGCACAACTGGTGCAAAAGTTTTCTCGTAACCAGTATCATACTATTGAGTAAAGTCTCTAGCAACTAAAAGAGTTTTATATCTTTCAATTGAACCATCAAATTTTGTTTTAATCTTATAAATCCATCAACAACTTACTGATGTTTACAGGGATGCAAAGTAACTAAATCCAGAGTGTGAGTTATGTCTAATGTCTCTAGTTCTTCTGTCACTGCTTTCTGTCAAATAGGATTAACACAAGCCTATTGATATGTTTGAGGCTCATGAAATGATTGTATAATAGAATAAATATGAAAATCAGTAAGTCGAAAAGAATGATTTCTTACCTGAGTAGAGCAGTTTAGAGACTCATCTATATTAGATGATATAAAGGAAGGCTCGGCATTAGAATCCTCAAATTGGAATTCATGTGGATGAAAATTAGTAGTCGAAGATGGTTGTGTGAGCTTAATTGGTGTTAGATGGTGGACAATCTATATTTTCATCAGCGGGATGCAGATCTGTAAAGGGGTCTGTAAAGTAAGCAACGCTGGTATAAGTGGCAATTTTACACTCAGACAATGATGAGAACATTTTATGTTCCCAAAATATCACGTTTCTTGAAACTCAAAGTCGTTAAGGGATTGGATACCAACAACGATATCCTTTTTGACCATTACTATAATCAATAAAGCAATAAAGACAAAAACATAGCTCAAGTTTTGTTTTCCCGTATGGAGGAACAAGAACAGAACATGTAGAAACGAAAACCTTAAGAAAATTATATGGTAATGTTTGCCATATTTTTTTTCAGAAGGAAACAAATTATTGGTAACTAAAGAAAAAATAATGTTTATTGTATGAATAATAGTCAATGTAGCCCCCCCAAAAGAATTATGTACAAGAAAAAGAAATAAAAATAGCTCGGATAGTATTATGAACATGTCTATGTTTACGTTCAGTACGATCATTTTTTATGAAGTTTAGGGATGCGGACTTTGAGCAAGAATACCTTATGATCTAAAAGAATCATAATTTATGATACTTTGTATTATTTAGTATTATTGGCACGAAATATTTTTTTTTTTTGGAAACTGAGTATCAATCATATTAGCAAAATCTCTTTAAATTTTCCCTAACTCAGATCAATTTTTTAAAATATAAATTCAAGTGAAACGAGTGAAATCATCTATAAATACCACATAATATCTTAATATCTTAATCCTTTCATAGTAAGGGTTGGAGAACCTTAAATACCGTATCATAATGAATAAGATCAAAAGAAGCATATGAGTTTTTGTAATGATTAGGAAAGGAAAGCACATGTTGTTTTGCCATTTTATATGATACACAATCAGTGGTGTCCGCAATTACACTATCTAAATGATCGTTAGAAATTAGATTATGTGAACGAGAAAATGAAGGATGGCCTAACCAGAAATGCCGGATATTAGTTGTTGATGAGAATGAACTAGCTAGATGAGACGAAGACAATTTTGATGTTGGGAGACGAAGATGTGAGCTCAAACAACCTTCCGTATCTACGGCATGTCCCATGTGTTTTTTGCTTATTTGAGGATCCTATATAATACAATCAAAATAAGTGAAGGTATTGTCAAACACCAAGATCACATAATTGACCCATAATAACAAGATTAAGTATAAAATTTAGAACGAAGTATATGTCGGGAAGAGAAAATTTTTTCATGGATGCAATTTCAATCTATCATTTTCTTAGTAGATCCATGCGCGCAGTTTAAATATTTGGAAGACATACATTTTGTGTTGCGGAGAAAATATTAATGAATTATTTACCATACGATTATAACATTCAGAATCCAAATATCAAGAAGTATCTGAAATGATGGGAAAAATTGTTGAAAAAAAACTTAATTTAAATATAATCTGTTTGAGTAACGATTCATGATCTCTATAAGGTACAGTTAGTATCCTGTCTAATGTAAATTAAGATGTTGAAGACTTGAAGCCACGAAATAATGAGAGAACTTCATTGATGACGAACTATTTTGTGTGGTTCTTTTTTCTTTCTCAAAAGTAAGTTTCGATAAATTCGAGTCTCAAACTACACGGGCTGAAAATATAAGGGACTAAAATGTAATTTGGGCGAGAAAACTAGTGCCTTAGCTGGACCGTCCCAAGAAATGTCGTTGGGCCTAAAGAAATAATATATAAAATCGACCCATAAAAAGAAAAGATGTATAATGGGCTTCAATGAATATAAACAAGACTTTGTATATTCTTTTTGAAACAAACAGACCTAGTAACCTGTGAACAATGTATGTCCGGGGTATTGAAGAGGTTGCTGGCACTTGGGTTAAAAATGGTCCTAAATGTCACTTCAAAACGGTACATCGTGTATCGTTTATGTAAAACACTTAAAACGAAACTTCGTGTAACGTTTTGACATTTTGGATTTTTTTTATGCGCAAAACGGTAGATGAAGTTCCGTTTTAGTACAAAACGCTATATGATGTACCGTATTGAGCCAAAAAGTTATTTCAACCATATTTTGCACATTATAAAAAAATTAAAAAGAAAAATTAAAGTACCAAAATGGAACCCGAAGTACCGTTTTGCATTAAAAATACAAAACGGAAGACGAAGTATCGTTTTGAAGTGAAATTTTGGGCCATTATTTTCAAAAGTGACATTTTGGACCATTTAACACTCAAAAGTGACATTTTGGTCCATTGTTTGGATGTAACGTGAGTAGAAGGAGACAGCCTACCAACTGTTTGTTTCAATGACACAAAGAGCTCTGATACATTCTATATAAAAGCACATAGTTTATATTGTCATGCTATTTTACAAAATATTAACAATGTTGTTAAGTTGGTACTTAAACTCATTTTTAGTCAAGCTAGTAATTGTCAAGCTAGTAATTGGTACTTAATGTTGAGTGGCTGTGTGAAGAATCAAATGTAAAAATGTGGTAAAATTAAGTTAAAAAAGAATATTTAAGCTGGAGATTTAAGTTGAAAGTTGATCACTGACCAGGATCAAGCATCACTTGTAGATCTAATGTTACTAATTTTTGTACCAGGGAAGGACAGGTTTGTGATACTATGGAGTATTCAGGATCACATCTTCTCCTCGGCTACAGACCGAGGATCTACTAAATATTTTTTACAGCAGGGAGCATTAAGACCTCCAAGGCTGATGAAAGTGATGACTAACCATCATCTTGCCCTTCGTGCAAGCTCATGGGACTTTCCAAGGGCATGAAAAATACAATGTACAGTTTTGTCCCTCGAGGTATCTGGGAAATTCACTCTCTAAGATGCATCAGTTCTGTATTTTTCACTGAATATACGGCTTATTTCACACATTATAGAAGATTGTATATGTTAGTATGATTTGTTCTCTTATGGCGATTAAAAGTAAAAATATCACTGTAGCAAAGCTGTGAAGGTAATATAGCATGTTGCTTTGTTTATCCTCTCTGTAGCAATAAACCTGCCATTAAGCTATCTGCCTTGTGCTTTCTTACTTGCACTCATTCCTTTCATCGTGAAGTGCGCAGGAGTTCTGCAGTGTAGGGGATGATTCCTGCCTTATCTGGTCGAATGCCAGAAGTGACTTTACTCCAGCCATTAAGATTAAGTTCATCTAACTGTTTTATTCTGCCGAGGACCCTAAGTTTTATGTAAACCAAACTATTCTGGCTGTCTGTTTTAGGGTAACAGTTAGATTTCCTTGTCGTTGAAAATTTTGATGTGCGAGTAGGAACTGGTTTCACCCCTAAACTGAAAAAGTTGAATATGCAGATTTTGCACTCTATTAAAATCTGTGGTTAATTTCAAAAAGACAGCCTTCAACAGCCAGCATTCTATACTCAAACTTTTTAGTTTTTTGTAGTCAAAGCTGGAAGTTCATGTATCTGTAAACGTGTTGATGTATTTCTCTAGTATATGGATTTGTGATGTTTAGTGTTTTTGCCCTATCTTTATTAGTTTGTATTAATAGGTACATTAATGGAGTTGAAAATGTTTGGTACAGATGACGAAATGTAAAGCAAAGACTATGTCAATTAGCCCTTAGATAAGCATGTCTAGGAGGGAGAAATTAGAAAGTCATAGTCGTGAAAGACCGGAAACAGTAATTTATCTATCATAGGATATTACTGTTAGAGGCTATCTGAGCCCTCTTAATACTATTTTACGTAATTCTGGCTGTAGTTAGGACTTAGGAACTTGTGCAGTAAATGATCTCATGGCAGTTGACATCCCTTCAGCTTTTACTTCGAGGTATGATGTCGCATGAAGCTCAGAGTCTGAATTTGTTTCTTTTACAGGTTGAGAAAGCTCACGATGCTGATCTCCACCGTAAGGATTGGAACCCTCATAACTGACCTGGTAGGTATATGCTTTCAAGCTTTTTGTTTGTGCTAGTCATTGTTGTCCAAATTGTAAGTTCACATTTCTACGTAAGTTGTAGTACTTTAAAAGTATATGATTTTTCAGATATTCCATTTCAGTGATTAGAGCTTGGCGAATTTCGTATCTATTTTTCTTCTCTCGGAGTATTGTTATTAATCATTTTTTTGCTCTAAAGGTCTGCTGATAATTCTGTTCGCATGTTTGACCCCCGTAACCTCACTTTGGGGCCTGTGTGCACATATTTGCGGGTCTTAGTGAAGCTGTCCTTGGTGTTCAACCGTTCAGGCATGTATATATATTAGCTCCTGAATCTTGTGAGTGAGTATTAATTATATTTGCTAAGATGTTGATTTTCTTATAAACAAAATACTTGCTTCATATTCAGTGGTCTCCAGATAGGTCATCTGTCTTCGAAAGTTCTGCAGAGGATGGTGTTCTGAACATGTGGGATCATAAGGCGGTGTCTGAATGAAAACCTCTGATGCTTTTATTAATTTTGATATTGTTTCTGTCATCATCATACAGGAAATTTGGATTATGAAAAGAAATTCCCCCCTCCCCCAACACACACACACAAAAAGGGTAGTAAGTTAGAGAAAAATGAGGTTGCAGGAAATGATTTTAAAGGTAGTAGGAGATACAGAGTAGGAGATAGTTCAGTCTCAGGTGAGGATTTGATTATTCAATACAACTAGATTTGCAAATATTACATCTTGTTTACAACGTTACGATAATAATATTGAGCTAGCGGATGACATATTGCTAAGTTCATTAACGTTGCATTTGATACCTCATTAGAACCTTCCATGTACTGAAAACCATCAATAAGAGTTTCTGCATTCATGCATGAAATATGTTTAGGTTCGATTACAGCATAGAGAAAATATGCATGAAATATGAAATATGCATGAAATATGTTTGAACCAAGGATGGTCAAATTTTACCATCTTTTGTTCAGAACTTGTGGGTTATTGCTTTCTTTGGTGCATATCCATAGTATCCCCTCCTGCTAAAGTACATTCACAAATTATTATAAACACTAAAAAAATGAATGAAACGATAAATTATCCTGTACCACGGTTTAGACGTTGATTAAAAGTCAGAATGCAGTTCTAATGATGTTTATTCTGATTTAGATTGGCCAGCAAGATAATCCGAATGGCTTATTTTTCTGACATTCTCGGCCACCTTGCTATCTTTGCCTGAAATAAAGTTTGCATAATAACATGTTTTGTTTAGTTACATCTGTTGATTATCTACATGGTCTACACTGGACTAAGTTCAATATTGTTAGGAGAAAGGTATATCAGGAACAATTGTTAGTGTCTCTGATGATTGTGAAAGTACTGATGGGGCTGGAACGCTGCAGGTAATGACTTATCTCTAGCTTGGATGAGTGCATCAGCGTACAAATACTAATAGAATAAGTAAAATGTCATCCTTACATGTCCTATCAGTATGTAATCAATAGAATATTCTACCCTCATTGCCCTTTCTTCGCTGGCCCAGAATATTTTCTCTACGTATAGGCTGTGTAACTCAGACTCGGCTACGGAGTATCGGACACGATACATATTCAAGTGTTGGACATGAAAATTTTGAAAATTGGGGACACAGGGACACACCAGAATATATTAATAAGCAAGTATGGTAAGTAAGACATGTAAACAAAAAGTAACAATAAAACTTAAATTAAACATGATTTTGTGAAGGACTTTGCAAATTAGGCGTTTTTTCTACTTTTATCTTATTCTTGCTTTTTTGTTTTTTCTAAATATTTATTTTGAATCGTAAGTTTGACTCTTATTTGATCTTTAAATTGGTCAAAGTGTCAATATTTTAGTCAAACGATACTACACAAAATAAATAGAAGAGTTTAAGTAACATAACATGCAGGTTAACTTGATACACAACTGTATACATAAAACAGAGGTGAAGGTTTTACGTGTTCATTTATGTGAACTTGTATTTAAGTGTCAATTAGCTTAAAATTTATAATGGGATCTTTCTATACCAATAACGATGAAGAATTGGTAGAGTATCAATACTTAGTGCCATATTATGTGCGAGTACTGTAGTTATCATGCTTCTCCATGTTGCATACATGTATATGTCTTGTGCTGTCTCTGCGAGAAGGAACCTTGCTACTGAAACCTTTAGCTTCAATTCTCCGAAGAAATGTTGTAGGTGCCCACGACATCTCTTTGCCTCAATTACTAATGCCGGTACTATATGAAGGTCTGAATAAGACTAATGTTTGAGTTCTTCTGCAATGCCTTGAAATTTTCTTTGTTAGTTTTTTTGTCTAGTAATAAAAAGAGTTAACATATGATGCAAGTTCTGTTTATACAGAACCATAAATTGTAAAAGAAACTTCATACTCTTTACCTGTTCCAGTTTTCCATGTAAAGGAAAGCATTCCTGTTTTTTTTGACAACCCAGAACCTGAAACGACAGAGGATAAACTCTTAACCACCTGAGCTATCCAACCGTGCCCGGAAAGCATTCATGTTATTCATATATGATGTGTTGTTTTTTTAGATATAAGCAAGTCTTCTGGTGGTGCAGATAAGGCGGATGCTTGATCTGTTATACAAACCCGAAGAGGAGCCTCTTGCGGATCTGGGGAAATATAAGAGCCACTTGCTTTCATGTTCAGCTTAATATTTGTTAGTCAGCAAATACTGAGTTTTATTATCCATTCTCTTTGATACATTGTTCAGTAAGGTTAAATGAATCAGGCATCACCGACGGGGACACCGACCAATGAATGATAATGCGATTCATCGATAAGTTTGCGACTCTTCTCGTCCTCTCTTGTATGTAGCAGCGATCATGCTGAGAACTCTTTACAGAGACTTTGCTAACTTCAGAGCATTTGGAGGCTAATTTTAAATTTTAATAAATAAAAAAAGTTACTTCCGTTGCCATTTTTACATTTCTGAGTGATATCTGGCCCATTTCTTACATTCGTAAGGCCTTATATTCATTTTCTGATAGGCCAGGCCTTACATTTCAACAAGCCTCTTGTAAGTTTTCATCGTACTTTACTTATTTGTCCTCTAACTTCTAAGTCTAATAGTGAGCCCATTACTAAAAAAACGTCCGAAATTAAAAGCCCATAATCAAGGACCACTGGACCAGGTATCTTTTTTCTTCTTCTTTTTTTTATTGTTTGCTAAACGGACCAAAAAGTCCAAGACCAACTATCTTCATCTTGCAAGCAAAGACACGTTTTTTAAAGCTTATTTTATTTTATTTAAAATGAACAAAAAAAATAATTTTCATTTATAAGATTATATCGCAGTAAACTGGTAGTTGATATATTATTTTCTGATCATGAAAATAGGAAATTAACTATTGGAAAAAGATTTTTTTTCTAATTTATAGGTTATTATATTTTACAAATTTGTATACAGGCATTTGTTTAAATAAAAATAAAGCTTAAAATGAAAGGAAAATGCTGGAGATCCCAAATTTTTACCCCAAAAATTTCCTCAAATCTGACGTGTCACGTGAATAGTTGGAAACCTTCTTAATAATAAAATGGGACTCCGCGTGCATTAATATGCGCCAACGAATTAAAATAAGTCATGTGTTAGCCACGTAATTTGGTAAAAATTTTGGAGAAGATATTCGAGGAACCTAACACTATTCAAAATGAAAACTAGAAACTAATCTACACTCTTATATCAATCTAATCTAATTGCCGCACACAGAATTAAATTACACTCTCCTTCACAGAACTTCCGTTTTCCCTCTCCGTTCTTAATTTAATTTTTCCGTCAAACAGTAAGTTGTTTTTAAAATCTGACTTTACTAGTTTACTGTATTTTTCTTCATCTTCCAGCGATCAATTTACATATCAGATATGTTATATCTCAACGTGATTTAGATTATTTTTTATTTTAATTTCTAACTTTTATCATAAAAATATTTCTAGTGCAATAGCACCATTTATATATATTTTTTAAAAACTCGGTTTGTACAATAATGGAAGATATCCATAAAACCGGTGGACCATTTTACAATTCTTGTAAATGACAAAATGACGCATACGAGTTGTTGCAATGAAATTGGTTAAGGCCCCAATCACACATGTCACTATTTACTCCCTTCTACGTCCTCTGGTTTAATGATGTGCATATATTCTATCATCTTTTCTTCCGCTATCGTTACATAAATATTATTATTCACGTTTTCTATTTTTTTCTCATTCTATTTCTAACACCCTAAACTAAAATTCAAATACCGCGATTTGAGAACAAATATTCAATTGCTTATGATATTCATTTTATTCACAACATCTGTTATAAATAATAAATCTACGACCAGTTTTTTCTCGAATTATTTATTCCTCCAAGTTTTATTATATCTCATTTATTTGAACTGTATAATTTTTATTATTTGTAAATATCTATATCGAGTCAGCATCTAGTCCAGTCGGCAATCGATTAGAAAGTTAGTTATATTTTGACAGATATAAGCTTGTAAATACAACTCAAGTTGCACAGATTTATAACATCCAACTCCGCAACCGAATGTGTACCGGACCCAACAATTCACCACAGGTCAGTCCGAAAAAGCTAGCGATTTGGTATACATAAGTTGTTGACTTGTATCTATAAAGGACACAAAAACTCTTATCTTTATCGATGTGGAACGTTACAAACACCCCCTCTTATAAACTCGACGTCCTCGTCGAGCCCACAAACACATATACGGAACCCGGGCAGTGCCTCTGCACTTCCAGCCGGGCAGAGCTCTGATACCATTTATAACATCCAAGCTCGTAACCGAATGTGTATCGGACCCAACAAACCACCACAGGTCAATCCGAAAAAGATAGCGATTTGGTACACATTTTTTGTTGACTTGTATCTACAAAGAACACAAAAACTCCTATTCTTATCGATGTGGGATGTTACATATTACACAATACAAGTCTTTTCTGTTTCGTTCACGGTAAATCAAGAAGATGAAGATCAAGAACGAGCTTGATCTTATCATGGTATCAACATGGTTGAATGCTTTATGAAGGCATTTTATCTTCTTTCTTCTTTCTTCTTTGATTTATGATTTATCTTTATCATCCCCGTTTGTTTTTACAATTTTACTTTGATCTTCTTGCAATTTTGTGCATTTTTCTTCAACGATCTCGTTTCTCTCTAGTGATCTCTTTACAGTATCTCGAGAATCTTTCTTATTTTGTTTCTCGATCTCGACCTCTTTTTACTTTGACTGATCTCTGAGCGAAATGGCGGCATCCGGTAACGAATCTTTTCAGATGCGTGATTCTCAGGATAATACTTCACAAAATCAAGTTGTGAATTATAATGATCCATTCTATCTTTCTTTGGTGATAATCTAAGACAAAAGTTGGGCACTATGTTGCTTAATGGGGAAAATTACATTAATTGGAGTCGTGATGTGAAAAATGACGTTATGAGCTAAGAATAAGTTAGGGTTTATTGACGGAACAATATTGAAACCAAGCAATGATTCTCTAGATCTGAACAAATGGATTCGTAATGATTACATGATGATGTCTTGGATCACTTCTTCAATAGATCATGTAATCTCTGATAGCTTCATTTTTTTCTTCTTATTTGAAAGATTTGTGGAATGATTTTGCTGAAAGGTTTGGAAAGTCTAATGCTACACTTCCATATGAATTGCATACTAGTCTGTCTAAGATCCTGCAAGATAATTTACGTACAACAGGGTACTAACCGCAACACTTGCATATAACACACATCAGTGGTTCTATGCTATTCTTGCTCTGTTATTGAGTTATAACAGGTCACAGATCAAAATATATATGTTATTGAGTTAAAAAAAAGTCACAAATAAAAATATATAGAATGATGTATACTAAAAGCGGTTTCTAAAAAAAATACAATTAATGTGTACCACAACAGACATGTAACTTAATTTACAAGCCATTTAAAAAATTATAATTTATTTGTATAATAAAATCAAACAAAATGAACATGATATATCTTATTTAGAGTACAGTCTAAGAAGTGTGTGATTTACGTAGGCAGTATCGCTACTTAGAATAAGAATGATGTTTTTAAAAGGTACCCGACTAAATGTAAGATAAAATAACGAATGAAGAAAAAAGTGATAAGTATAAAGAAACAAGTATCAACTCCCCATAAAAACTAATAATCTCGAGAAACAAAAATTTGAACTTGAAGTTTATAAAGTGGTCAACATAATATATAAGCCACAATTTTATTCGCATATTATGTGTGAGGATGGTAATGTATTTGAATGATCTGAGATCATCGATGATGATCGTTCCAATAATTTTTTTTTTGTTTACTCCGTTGTTCTGAATAGGTTAAGATAAATGACGAAGGTTAATAAATGACGTCATAATGTATAAAATACCAATAAATTTTCAAGTCGATTTTATAGTATTACCCTTTTCGAATTAGTTATGCATGTGTTCCACTTTGAAAAAAAAACACTGGATGCAGACCACTTACATTACATAACGTGGGTGCATTATTCAGTGAATGTTAGATAATGAATCACATACAGAGGGGGTTGAATGTGTTTTTGTATTTTCTGCTTTTCTTGAAGTGTTTATGGTGATGAACAATGTAATTTAAAATCATGTAGTTAAATGTGTTAGTACTGAATTTAGACAGAAAAAAGTGAACACAAATCTTTCAAAACTCACTTAATTTTATATTAAAATTAAGAATGCTTTGCTATAAAATTTCTAGGCTCTTTGTTGATAAAGAGCTTAGCTTTTTCCTTGAGAGAATACAAGATTTTCTTATCTAAATTGTTACAACTAACAAAGCAGCGAGTGTTTACCTTATAGAACAGTAAACACTGGTTATTACACAGCATGCAACAACATGTACTAAACCATATTTTTGGATAACCAAATCTTTTTATTTCTCACTTGGTGTATATTTGCTAATCTTGCACGCCTGTGACTTTACTTTGCCGGTTTATCTTGGCCTTTGATCTTTTACTCTTCAAAGTGTATTCGTAGACTTGTCAATCCAACTGATTAGATTGTTTGTTGATTGATAATCTTGGATATTTAACTTGTCTGCACTTCGTACTTTGAGTTTTACCTCGAGATCTTCAGTTTGGTATATAGAGTACTTGACATCTCGATAAGTATATTGGCTTATCGAGATCTCTAACCACTCTACAGTTGTTTTGACTTATCGAAGTCTCTGAGTTCTCTATAACAGAATTTGCCTTGTCGAGATCTCTAACCACTATACAGTTGTTTTGACTTATCGAAGTCTATGAGTTCTCTATAACAGAATATGGCTTGTCGAGATCTCTCATCTTCATGTCTTCACTTTGGCTTATCGATAACTCTGAGTTCTCTAGTGACAATTTGGTTTATCGATAACTCTGAGTTCTCTAGAGACAAATTGACTTATCGATAACTCTGAGTTCTCTAGTGACAAATTGACTTGTCGATATCTCCATTCTTCATGTCTTCAAATTGGCTTGTCGATATCTCTGAGTTCTCTAATAGCTTTTCTTGACTTGTCGATAAGTCATTCTGGAGTTCTCGAATGACTTCTCTATAATACTTAATATGTGACTTGTAGAGATCTTGACCTAGAATATTTTTCTCAAAACAGATTTATTCAACTCCAAACTTCTTCATAATTCCTTTGAGGCATGATCTTCTTGATCTTATTCCAGATAAAATCCTTATGCTTGATACTGTTTACAGAAAAAGACTCTAGTCTGCCCTTGAACATTTTTACAGACTTAAGTTTTACAATACACAATGCAAACATAGATTACCATACAACTTACTTAGGGTTGTCAATTTGACTTAGTCTTGTTATTGTACAGGCATGTCTTGCACAACAGTGAAGATATGATAATGACTATATATGAAAAAAACAAGCTTTGTTGTAATTAAGAGAGATAGAGCGGAGTGATTACCAAGTTTGTTTGTATCTTGTTTGTACGTGTGGACACTAATTAGTATTATGTATATATAAAAACTTACATATACTTAGGTATATATCAGTAAAAATACACGGTCAACAAGTCATCTGTTTCTTTTCAATTATTTTTAAATAGTTATTTGTTTAGTTATAATAATATTCAAAAACGAATCACCTAATATGGATCACTACTGAACTGTATTAATGATATGATTAAAATTTAAATTATGTAAAAAAATACACAAATATTTAACAATACTAAAATATGAGAATTGAATTGTTATGGCCTATTATATATATATATATATATATATATGAAATCTTTCGGAAGATGACAAATGAAGCGAATAACTACTCTCACGATACGACACACATGAGTATCATATACGTGAGTAATCTACATCTGTGCAACAATTTTTCAAAAAATTTACAAATATAAACAGGTTTTAAATATGTCGTCGGTCTCCTAACGTCTCATAAAGTTTTATAGCAATTTACAGATATGGATAAGTTATAACAGTATAAAGACACGAGAGTTAAATTCACGTGACAATATTCGCTTGAAACTATACAATAATATTTTGTAAACGACAAAATAAATAATTTGAAATTAAATTCATGCAATGTCACCTAAATTCATATAAAGTTTTTAGGTTATGACAAAAGCATATATATATATATATATAATTTCATAATACGACAATACGAGAATCAATTGCGTCAATGTCCATGTTAGGTATACGTGACGTATAACAGTATGAATTTATGTAAGACTTTCTGGAAACGACAAAATCAATCATTGGAAATTGAACATACGTGACGACACATACATTTGTATGAAACTTTATGTCAGAATTAATTTCAAAATACGACAATACAAGAATCAAATAAATATGTTGATGCAAATATTTGTACACCAATTATTTTTTGATAAACGGCAAATATAAACCCTTACAAATTATATTTTAAATGGTCAATATTACATTGTTAAAATCAAATGCATGAGAGACATGCCAAGTAAATTTGGTCTAATAAAAATTATAACAAAATTGTTTAACACACAATAAAAATGTTTTTAAGATCAATAATAATAAGTTATTATTATTCCAAGCAAAAGATTTAGAAAGCGTCGAAAGATGTAAAAGACGACCGTAAATATGCTTTGCAGTTGCAGATGTTAACTTTCACTTTTTAGCAATAGTACCCTGACTTACTACTAGACTAGATCTTGTAATTTTTAGTTTTAGGAAAGAAAATGAAAGAAACGAAAATGTGGAAAAAGAGGAGAAGAACAAACAAAATAAAGAAAGGCCACGTCAGTACAAGTAGGCCCCAGGTTTAGTAAGAGATGATATAATCTGCGGCAGTCCATGCCAACAACAATAAAATTCAAGATTGTCAATTTGGCATCTTTACACACACACATACATTGTACAACTGTGTGTACATTTGAGGGCGACTACAGTGTCAAATACGTCTCCGTCCCTAATTACTCGTCCATTTTCGATATTTTAAATATTACATTGATCGATATTTAATTGAAAATTACTTATTTTGTAATTTAAAAAAATGTTAGAAAGTTATATCAGTCCAAAATATATCTAGTTTATTTTAATATTCAATCTTTGATTTTTCTTTTATATAATTGAAAAATAGCTATTAATATTAGATATAAAATAAATTGATAAAATAATTTATTTCATTGTCGAATAGTCGAAAATGAACTAGTAGTTAGGGACAGAAGAACCGTATAATAAATCCGGTAAATACACGAACTCTAAATATATTAATTTTTTGTTTGACTCCGAATACACGAAATATAAAAATACATGACACAAAATATACGATATGAATGAATTGACGTGTTTACAGAATATACATTATACATGCACACTTTTGTATGTAAAAATATTTAAAAATTAAATAAGGGCCAACCTACTTACAAAACACAAACACTCTCATCTTATAGATTTTCTTTCTCATTTACTTTCTAGTTTATGTTTCTCTTTCTCTCTTCTCTCTCTGGCTATACATACATATTTTATACATGATGGAAGATGACTGGGTTAAAGCTGCTACTAACGACGGCACTTTGGTGGCGGAGCTGCTTGTGAGTCTCCTCCATTCTCCTCCGACACCTCCGCCGGTGGAGTTGCCGATGAAATGGACGGTGAAACAACCTCGTACTCGGGTGACTGTTGCTCGTAAGGCTGGCGGGACACGTGGCAGTCCGACAACTCCTCTGAACTGGAATGGTGGCTACTCCTCTCCTAGCGGCGGCCCTGCTGCTCCGACCGCTGGTTATGTGTCTGGAGAATCTAGCCGTCCTGGTCAGGGATCTAAGGTATATCTATCTTCACATCTCTCTCTCCCTCTCTCTCCCCCTCCCTCCCTCTCCATCTCTCTCTCTCTCTCGCTCTCTCTCTCCCAAAATCTCTCTAAATCTCTCTCTCTCTCTCCATCTCTCTAAATATCTCTCTCTCCATCTCTCCCTATGTCTGTCTCTCTCAATCTCTCTCTGTGTTCTCTCTCTCTGTGATGAAAAAATGTGAAAATTCATGGGTGTCATCTTTCCGGTGGCCGGATTTAAGTGTGTGTATATGTGTGTGTGTGTGTTTTTGAATCAGCTGGTGAGGAAGGGTTCATTTAAGTCTCGTGTCATTCGATGTTATGTTTGTTTTTTCAACATGCTTTGTCTAAAATACCCTTCGTGCAAGTACAAACACTTCCACTTTCCTTTTTACAAGCTTACACTTTCAACCACTTTCCTCATCTTTTCCGATCTGACGGGTCTCACCGCCGACGACCCGACCCGAACATTCTCCTCCAATGACCAAACTACCCTCCCCCTCTTCCTTCACCACTTGAAATACAAAGGGTAAAAATGGAATTACATAACTACGCGAGCCTTGTCACGTTTTTTATCGCACCAGCCAAAAAAAGCATTCATTACTGTAGGGGGAGGGTGGCACGCCTTAACCTTGTTAAATGACCAAAACACCCTTGTGGAGTAAAGGGTAAAAGTGGAAATAAATGACCCATAAACTGTCCACGAGTCTTTGTCGTGGACTGATGAATACATGAATCTATCTCTTTTTTCTGTTTAAAATGACGAAATGGTGTCTAGAGAGTCAAAAGCTTTTTTGTACTATGAAATGTCATCAAGGGTAGTTTGGTCATATGAAATATATAGAGCGGGGGGAGTTTACCCACTTAACCTGGCGTGTTGTCGTGGCAATTGGATTTGAGGTATGGGTTAGTGGTTTACACTTTTTATAATAATATATTACTTTCTCCGTCCCGTTTTTATAATGATTTTCGAAAATTATATTTTTTATATTTCGGGAAACAGCCTCTTCGTTCAACTTCGGAATTTCTCCGGAATGAGTGAAAGACGGCGTACATTTTACCCTCCAATCTTACTCTCCGAGACCCTGCGTTAAGCGGGATATACTGGTATGTTTGGTATGGTTTATATTTATTATAATGGTGTTTAAAATTATAATTGAAATTTGTGTATGTAACAAGAAAATTGGGATGACAGCTTGATTACAGCCAATGGGGAGGGTAATTAAATTTTTTAAAAAGTTGGGTTTAAGAGTCTGACAGTGTCAGAAGTGAGGAAATAATGGGTGAATTGTGTGGGTTTTGTTTTTTATAATAATATTGAGTTGATGTGTGTTGTGGAAGCTTGGAAGGGGGACAATGAGTAATGGTCAAACAAAGGGTTGAAAATGTCAAATAAAATGTGGGTTTGGGATAAAAAATATGAAGGATAGAATAAACAGGATGGGATTGTGTAGTTTTAAGTATGTGAAAGGACTGGTTTGGTATGCATGGGGCCTAGGGGACCATTGTGAATGTATTTGTGCCTGATGTTTGTGTTTTGACAAATGTGTGTTAACCATTCCAAGTTTGTGAAGCTCAAGGGGGTTGTTAGTGGTGTGAACTGTACACCCTTTCTAGTTTGTGTTTGTAAGTCTTGATTTGTGCTTCTAATTGTTTACTTATAGCATGATATGTATTCTTGAGTATATGTTCGGTTCAACTCGAAAGCAGGGTTTTGGCTATCGGTAACTTCTCTGGCTTGAAAAATAAGATAACTTATAAAGTTTTGCTAATGATTCTTGAAATTTGATAAGTTGTGAAATTCTTTTAGAACCATATGGCAGTAAGTCCAAGGAGAATGTTGGTATTGAATGGTGATTTAAGTATATTCTACACCTCTTTTACTCTGTATGAATTCTTTTACATATAAGATTGTTCTGATGCTAGCCCTAACCGTGATAAGTATATGGAGTTGAAAGAAAGAGAGGGTGTGCAACTGTACGTGCATGTACAGTCCTCTATATTTAGCAATGTATGCGTAATTGGTAAGTTTATATGAGTAGCTTGGTTGGAAGTTTGATTCGGTTAGATATTGTCTTTTCGCAGCATTAATGATAACCTCCAATTGCGTAAGCACGTGCTTTCTAAGCTTGTTTACGTAATCTAGGGACAATGTTCTTTGTGGCCTTGTTTACGTAATCAATTTTTTACTCGCTTAACAATCTACGTATACTTCTATTTTCAGCTTACTGCAGCTGGAGCGAATGAGGCAGGCAACTCTAAGAGAGGAAGAAAGAAAAGGGTTAGTTTTATCACCATTTTTATTGTATATAAATAAAATGACGTGCTAGAACTTTATCTTCGTTTTTTTTCCAACTAATTACAATTTTCTTCTTGTCTGTAATAACATATTTCAATGCTTCTCTTATGCCATTGAATTATTTTAGTGAGCAAATTTGCATATCAAATAGCCAGATAGGTTATATTAACGTGCTTCATTATATTTTCTTATATTTTGATTATAATATCTAATCTAAAGGTGTTCTAGGCTTTAGATGTCATGTTCTTTAGCTGATGTACTTGTTTGGTATTTACAGACGATATATGAGCTGAAAGAGGCAGAGATTTTCATGCTAAGTGAGAATAAGGAATTGAAGGAGGTATGTCAATGCTTTCTTTGTCATATAGATCAGACAAAACCATTAGTGTTTCTCGAGTACCAAATTTGATTTTTTTTTGTTGTGCAGACCCTAGCAGGCGTGCTTGGCAATTTGGGGAAAATGCATTCTGAGAATACAGATCTCAAGAGAGCCAAGGTAAATCTCATACTATTTATGCTGTTATTGAGGTCAATGTCGTATTACTCTATGGCTCACTATAATCTTGATTTAATTTTGGTAACAGTATAAACGTGCTAAACTCTGAAACAGTTCAACATAATGTCTTTATGCATCTTCATTTCAGTGGGATGGTGTAAAACTTTGAAAAATGACAAGATGACAAATATGCGGAATTGCAAGCTTTAGCTAGTTATCCCTTGAATACATAATGAAAAGATCTTATTGATTGACATAAAATACCTGAAAGTGGATTTTCTTTAAGTAATCGACTATGGATGTAAACCTCTTCTTTTTTAAGCTGGATACTTATTGTTGGGTATAAAAACCAACTTAATTGTAATATATAAAAAAACACCCTTATCGTTGGCCTATATAACTACTGTAAGCATGATATTATTGTCCCAGGATTTTCATATACATATACCATATACAACTACCATACATATTTAGACATTTGTATTTTTACTTCTGTCGCAACACTGTATAGTAAAAATAGTTCGTATTGAATCTCTACATCTTGCCCTTCCTATATATATTTTTTATGTTGCCTATTTGCCATATAATTGCAGGTGGATCTGGCATCTAAGAAACCAAAAACTAGCCGGGCTGGAAAAAAGATAACTTCGGAAGCTGGTCCATCTATGCCCCCACCCCCACCAATCACCCGGGAAGTTTCTGCTGCTGCTGCTGCTTTACCTGTGATGCCCTCCTTGCCAACCACAGTTCCCGAAGTGAAGGCAAATGTGGAAGGTGGTTCCAATAAGTTTGTGGTTCCGGATCTGAATGTCGCCCTCGTGGAGTCCAACAAAGAAGGTCCCAGTGAGATGATGAATTAATCATCCATACTAACAGTCTGTTTTAGGTTCAGTTTCATAGCAAGTACAAACTATAGAACAACAAACACCTTTAGGACTTTTGCATTACTAAGAATGCCATTAGCATGTTTCTATCAGCATGAAGGTATTGAGGGGGAGGGATCTCAATCGGGTCTTCGCAGTCACATCTGTTCTATTTAGGTTTCCAGGGCCTGTCCTCTATCCTTCTAATATCTTCTAAGGATTTTTACAGATAAGATGTAACTATTACATAAAGGCAATAACATGCGTCTGTTTTTTTGTTTTTACCCTTCTCTTTTCACAAGGAAGCGGTTTTGTAAAGTTCGGTATCGGTACTGGGTTTTGGCGGGAGCTGGCATCCTTGTCATAAAAACTGGGACTTGGCTGTGGTTGCAAACAGAGTGCTCTAATATGAGCATAGCTCGAGTCAAATAGGCTCATGCAAGATTTTGGTTTGTTAAATGTGACAATCATGCTGGCTCTCCCCAGTATAGCCCATGTGCCGTAACACCAGTCCTATTAGATCCGAGTGCCTTGTTGATTCGAGCTTATAACAGATTATAAAAACTCAGGCTGAGATGGTCTACTGCAAGGTAATGCTCTCAACAAATCTCTATATATCGATTTATGTCACGGAATGTGATAAGTTTGTTTATAAGTAGGTCATACCGAGTATGTTTGCTTTGATTTTTAAGAATTATTTTTGGTCCTCACCCGTTGCACACTGTGCACTATACTGGTTCCGATTGTTTTCACTTATTTTGGTGCTAGGAGTACGAGTCCATGAGTCATAGACAGGTCTAGGACTCCCGGTGACCAACACAATGATGGTTACATGTGTGGGCTGTGGCATGACTTTATACACCAAATCAAATATACCCAGTAAATCTCGTTATCGCAGGGTCTAGGGAGGGTCCATGAGTCATAGACAGGTCTAGGACTCCCGGTGACCATTATGACTCCAGGTGACCAACACAATGATGGTTACATGTGTGGGCTGTGGCATGACTTTATACACCAAATCAAATATACCCAGTAAATCTCGTTATCGCAGGGTCTAGAGAGGGTAAGATGTACGCAGCCTTCCATTCATTCAAAAATGAAGAGGCTGTTTCCTGTGGCATGACTTTGTGGACTTTATGTTTTGGAAATTTCTTCTTAGGTTGGATCTTATTAATGTCTTGATAAATTTATCGGGTCTTTAATGCACTATTTTAATAAGTGGTAATGATATTTCCGCTAGTTTGACCAGTTGAGCTGATGCGATTGTATCTTCAAAACATAAACTCAACATTAACGTGACAATATTTTCCGTGAGGTCAAACTAACGGGGATGCCATTCTCCGTTACTAAAATGGTACATTAAAGATCCCGATAAATTTCATGAAGATATACTGATATTATGAAGATATACTGATATTAGACCCTAATTATAGTGACCTTAAAGATGGACTTGTACACCAGGGCTGGAAAATTCTAGTTGTCATCATCCATGGGCCTTGTCCAACCAATCGGCCCATGTAAATACCCCCGTTCATATAGAAATAGAAATGTTAAAGCTTAAAAGTGTGAAATAAAAATAATATAAAATCCTGTAGGTAATAGTCAAAAATCAAATCAGATGTGAATTATTTAAATAAAATAAAATAAAAGAATCGGATTGCAAGATCCTTGCGTCATGTCAATGAACAGCTTGTTGTTGTAGCAGTGGATATCCCCTAAACAACAGTGAGCAATCGATGTAGTAATAGATAATAATCATTCTAGATATAATTATTGCCCATTTAAGATGTGTACTCGTAGCAAAATTTAAATCAAACTTCAAATCCTGCATCACAATAATTGTTTGCGTTGAAACTTACCTTCCCTAGTTCCCTTCATTGCTGAAATTAAACAAATTTAACATTGAACCTCTGTGTATCTTCTAGCTGTTGGTGCAGGATAATGTATAAACAAGGGGGTGTCGGTTTCGGATTTTGATTCGTTTTCGTAAACAGGTCATTTCTGGTTCGAGTTAAAATTATTTTTAAATTAAATAAAATCAAATATTTAAGCGTAAAAGTATGAAGTTTTTAATAACGAGTCATTTCAGATTACTTTCGAGTTGGTGAAAATTGAACAAAGTGTTTAATACCAAGAGCTACAAATTGAGTCAGATTTTGTAGATTTCGTATCGTGTTTAATATTAGTGTTCCTAACTAGCTTTTTCGAGGCAAATATGGCTCATTATATTTTTGGTCAGGTTTCGTACTTGTTTTAAAAACGGATTATTTCATATTATTTTCGAGTTGAGCAGGTTGTGTTTGGTCGCTTTCGAATTTTCTCAAAATAAATTGAGTTACGAATTAAGTCAGATTTCGTAACGTGTTTTATATTACCGTCCCTAATTAGCTTTCCGAGGTAAATAGCAAGCAACATTGGAGGTTTGCTACAATAATTACGAAAAAATGACCATGTAAACGTCCATAAATTGAGTTTCGAATTAAGTCGGTTTTCGTACCGTGTTTGATATTACCGTCCCTAATTAGCTTCCGAGGCAAATAGTAGCAAGTAACATTTTAGGTTTGCTACAAATATTACAATAAAATGACCATGTAAACAGTCCATTTCACAATTTGAGTCCATAAATCAAGGCAATAAGAAGGAAATAATGACATATGTTGTTAAAAGACCAGTACAACAACAAATATGTAAAATATGCACACAGAAAGGTACATACAAAGAAACACAGAAGAGAGATCTTTGATGATGGAACTAGTACTGGATATTACTTACACAGGGACTGCAACTGCTGCAAAACAGCAGACTGCTGAATCTGATAGTCAGAGTGTTCAGTCAGGTTAATGACACCACTATTTGCTTCTCTTCTAACTCTCCCAACTGCACTATAAACTGTACCTCCTTTTGTTAATTAATTTAAGCACCTTTCTTATGCATGACCTATGCACCTTTTCTCATTGTTTGTGAATGTCATCTCTGATTTTGAACTTTCACCTAAATGGAAGTGATTCTTGCTTTTGGAATATTTGACATTTTGGCACATGTACATTGTGGACTCGAAATGTATATTTTATAGTTCAAACTAAATCATTCTCTAAAGTCTATTCACTTGTTTTCAAATTACAAGTATATTTTCATATAATTATTATCAAGGTTTTATTAAATTTTAAATTATGTTATGCTCAGTTTTGTCTTCAAAATTCAAGTAATCGACCTATTTTTAGAATTTTTGTTTTCAACATTCGAGTAATCGGGTGAATAATTGTTTCAATCTGAATCGATTTGTCAAGTACTTGTTCAACTCGACCGTTTTTTAGAAGAAAATTGAATTGTATAAATTATGTTTCACTTGGATGTTAGAGATTGAAACCGAATCAAACGAACAAATAGTCTTTCGGTTTCACTTTCGTTTCGGTTTTAAATTATTTGAAAATCTCAAAAATATTTTGTTCGGTTCTAAAAAATCAGGAACAGGACTGAAAATCATTTTGAACATTAAAATATCGATCTTTGTTTAGACTTGAACACCAACAGTTGATATCCTTTGATTCTACTATTCATTATGAACAGCCACGCCGGTAAACAACAGAACCAGAATAAAATATTACTTAAGTTTCATAATCTCAACACACATGCACCAACACTAAACTAGAGTCATTACCAACATAAACCAGAACTAATCATAACTTAATTAACACTTACCTAGCTATTAATCATACATTAGACCCGGTACAATTACAGTACAACTGACTTAGACCATAGTTAGGTTCAAACCACCATTAAAGTTGAAGCTTCTAGTAGTGCCTAACTTCAAGTCTAGCTCTAAACTTAAACCACCATTACGATTTTTATTATTATCTTTTCCCTTGAGATTCGCATTTAGAGCCTGCGCATCACAAGTGGTAGTACTAAGCAACTGAGCCATGGAAGTCACAACTGCACACTTCCGTTTATGGGCCCCATTCTTCCGACCGCCGGCTTTCCTCTTCTTGACCTCCGACGAAGACGAAGATGACCCCTCCGTCCCCGGAGAAATCGGGAAAACGGAGGGTATCTCAAAGTTAGTTTTGGCCTTTGAGCCTCTTAGCCTCCTAGCTGCCGAATCATAAGCACGCGCAGCATCTTCCGGCGTATCAAACGTGCCTAGCCAGTGTCTACACCTCCCTATTCGGTCACGTATCTCCGCTGACCATCTCCCCCATGGCCTCTTCCTCACTCCCCTATAACTCCTCTCCTGTGGCGGCGCGTGAGAGCCATCACTACCTCCACCACCCTCATGATCATCTTTCTTGTCATCGTGCTTCTCGACGACAACCTCTGAGGATCTAACGTTGGTGGAACGTCCGAATAGGACATGTTCTCCCACTATTGCACCAATACCTTCTAGAACACAACTAGGGTTTTCATAAAGTGGGCCATAGTTGTCACTAACTAATGAAGAAGGAGAAGGAGGAGAAAGAGGAGGAGGATTGAAGAAGTTGTTAGGCCATATGTATGAGACTTGTGTTTGATGGTATTCAAGAAGATATTGATGAATTTGAAGATGAGTGTTGTTCATCATGCACTTAGGGTTTCACAACAACAAAAAACAACTAAAAAGTGAAACACAAGACACAAAATGATCTTGGAGATGATGCTATATATACAAACAAATGAGTGTACTATTTAACATTTTTTAATCATGTGCATTATTTTATTTTATTCTTAAAATCTTAATTATTTGTTTGTGAAATGTGAAGTGGTTCTTGTTGTTTAATGAGATTTGCATATAAGATACTCCTGTCAATCCCGTCACTCATGTCTGTAATAAATTTGTAAAAGCTACACTCTCGAGATTGTAGTTATTGACATCTTTACCCTTAATTGGTTGGAGTTTGACACAGATATACATATATTTATATTTATAACCGTGTGTTAAGTATCTGATATGAGTACTGAAAGTTTTAATAAATAGTCCGAATAACATATGATATAGGTTGAAGGAGAATATTCAGTTAATTAGAAGTGTCCGACATGATATACGTGTCAAAGTATCATATTTGATAATATATTAAAAAAATTAATATTTTTTTATCTAATTAAACAAGTGTCATTAAACTCAAATATTCATATTCAAGGTCAAGTATTCGATCCAGGTATTCGAAGATGAAAATGCAGAGAGTTCGAATAACATACATAGTGACCGTTTGGGAAATCTTAAAATAAGTAATTTATGATTTAAAATGATTAAGTGCGAAATAAGTGATAAGTTGATAAATACTTATAAGTTCTATAAGTGTTTGGATAAATTTACTTATAACTCAGAAGTTTTTTTACTTAAATAAATTAAAACAAATAATTATTAACTACAATTATCTTAGTTCATGAATCTTAAATTAGAAAATATTTAAAAATTTATATTTTAAAATAAAACTTTAGAAAAAAGTGAAAAAATGAAAATAAGTTGGAAAAAAGTACGTCACTGCCAACTTTCAACTTATCAGCTTATAAGTTGTAAATTCAGCTTATAAGTTGGGTCGACAAATATTCGTCGATAAATTGTTACGGGCTTATAAGGCATAAGTGGCTTATAAGTAAGTTGACAAACAGACCCATAGAGTACACAGGTGAAGGAGAATTGAGGGTAAAAAGGTAATTGAAGGAGGCTGAAAAGATGGGGGAAGCAAATGCAACAAGTTGAGTTAAGGGGGGTGTGTAGAAGGATTACGTAAAAGATGGATGTAATGGCGTCAAATGGAAAAGATTGTTTGACTAGTTGGGCAGATGGAAGTATAAGTAACACTACTACACTCAATGAACATGATTACTGGCTTTAACTGGAGAGAAGGGGACGGTTATGTTTGGTGTTTCGAAGGTACAGGAATGTAACCGTGGGTTGTTTGTTAGAAGACCGGTGTGTAAAGATAAAGGGCTCTGATCAGATTCTGATGATGTTAGAACTGATCAGAGCCGTGCATTGATGATGCCATGCATGCATGAGCAATATATATGATATGCTGATCATCACCTCAATCAGGTGTCATGTTAGTACTGGGTTATATTTTTAATGACGTTCTCAAATTTCTCTGCATTGTTAAACTCTAGTTGATGTACTAATATCAAAATGAGTACAATAGTAAGAACTAAAAATAAAATGCTCAGAGTGCTTTAGTTTGGGTTGGCTTTTAAAATTGGAAATTTATCAAAAATAACGTTTTTTATGAAAATATTTGTAAAAATATGAATGCGGGTTACATATGTGATTGCATATGAGGTTGATCCGTATTTGACAAATATTTTCTGCAAATTGGATATTTATGTAAAATTCCCTTTTTAATGTAAGAAGATCGTTGTTTCATTTTGAAATTTCCAACTAGATGTATAGACCATTGAATAAAACTGATTTAAATTTAGATCATTACTTTTAATATAAAATAATGATTTTATTACTTTTATAATTTTAGTTTATTAGATTTAAAATTGATTTGTGATTAATTAATGAATATTAATGATACTTCAGATGTTAATTAATAAAATTAATATATTTTTAGCTAATTTAGTCTATAATTTTAACAATTTTTAACTGTAGTAAAATAAATTATTATTTATTTAATTAATTTATTAGATATAATATAAATAGTTATTCATGTTTAAATATAAAAGTTAAGAATAAAGAGTTTAATATTATATTTGCGTATTATAATATGTAAAAGGTAATTTAATCAAAATTTGGATCACGCTGTTAGAATTCATTATAAATTTGGATGAGAGTTTGAATGAGTTAATAATCCAAATTAATAATTTTTGGATCAAAACGATCAGAAATGCCTTATAGGATCATATGGGTGGGGGCATTGTTATATAAATAGGAGATGATTTACATTACAACGAGTAATAAAGAAAGAAACATTCGGCAAGAACAAAAGAGAATGTCGGTCTAAATGTAAAGTCTTAGCTTAAAGTAAAAATCTTAGTGTATAGTTTTTCCCAAGTAATATTGAAGTATGCGACGAGGCTCTTTGCTGTTTCTTTCTTCCAAAACACTGTTTTGGACTCGCAGACCGTGTCTTGTTCCTAGGAGTCCACTGTGAAAACCAATATATATAAGTATGCGGAGTGTTAACAAGTTCGGAAAAGGATAATTTCTCTCATTTACCTGTAATAATAACTATTACTCCCTACGTCCCATTTTACTTACGACCCAGTTAAATAACGGGGAAATCATAGGTCATAATGGTGTTGCTGTATTTCGATCATCTTCCATTCAACAATATACACATAAACATAATCGGTATCACATTCTCAATTATTACCTTCAATTTAACCATTCCATCACAAACTTAAAAAAACAAATCTCATAAATGTACCCTAAGTTTCAATTTTGACGAAACCGTATATCCTTTATTTATCATTAATTTATAATATAAATATTCTAAAAATATAAACAACCGTTATATTTAACGAAAAATTTAACGGGAAGAAACGGTAACAACTACAGTATTAAAAAATTCAATAATTATTACACATCACTTTAATACAAGATAAAACTTAATCATTTTTGTTGAAATATTAAAGTCCAAGCCAGTATACTGCAATTAAGTCCAAGAAATATTATCTTTTAAAATTTCGTAAATAAATAATCTCGCCTTTAATGAATAAAAATATAGTTTCCAAGTAGTATTCATTAATCTAGGTTTAATTTCACCTCATTATCTTTAACTGTATAATAAAGGGGTAGCGTAAGGAAAAAAATAAAATAAAAGTGGGTTCTTTGTTTAAAAAAAAATTAAAATAAAAGTGGGTTCTCGAAAAAAAGAAAAGAAAAAAAAAGAAAGTAATAGAGGGGATATAAAAGGAAAGAAGGCAAGGAAAGTAAGCTATAATTACGCCTTTATGATGTGTTGTGTGCTTGGAAGTGTAAATTTATTCTTGTCAGTCAAATATCTCACTTTGCTAAGTTTCATGCTTCATGGGAAATCTAAAGTATCCCAAACCTCACTGCACAAATCTTCACTCTCTCCTCCTCTTTCTCTTTCACAAACCCACTCATCTTTTTTAACTTCACTTTTTGAATATTCTTTCTTACCCATCTTTCTTATATTTGTTGCCAAGTTTGGTAAAAGTAAAAAAAGAGGGTAAGTTTAAGGTTTACAATTTTGAATTGCATTTTAATATTCTAGTTCCCTTTTTTACCATATGAAGGTACAAGGTTTTGGCAAGGAGAGTATATAACAACATATTGAAGTTGCAAACATTGTTATCACGGATACGATTAGTCGACGATCAGCGATTAGTCGATGCGAAAGGCGTCGAAAGTCTCGAAACCCGACTTGTCGTTGACTTGTTAACATGAAGGTCGTCTCGTAATCCGACTTGGGATCTTCATAACAATAATTGTGGTATATCATGTATATTTTGAACGTAATATTCTATTACTTTTAATTTAAATTATAAAACTAACATGTTCAATTATATGTATATTTATGTATAATGAATATCTTATCGACTTTTTACAACTAGTATTCAGGAAGGTACTCGGGTATCGAGGATCGACTTGGCGCCGTGATAGGCTTGGTTGCAAATTTAGTTTACTTTATTATTAGCCCGGTTAACGGTAATCGAAATATCAATATCATGCAATAGTGTTTGGACTGGTTATTATAATGTACGGAATGAGGATCTCATTACTTTTAGGGGGTTTAAATCGTACCCCTCTGGCCTTCAAGGAACCCCTTGGATTTTTATATTATTCTCACTCTCATGCTCTCCGTTCTCATTCCCGATAACATCACGGACCTTCATCCAAAAGCCCTTTAGAGTTACAGTTCGAACATAATCCTACTCAAAACCAAAATCAATTAGTTTATAAGAATACCGGATACTAAACGAAAGTAATTAGGGAAATGCTTTTACTGAGATTGAAGTTGAAGTTTGATCTATGACTCTTTGCTTTTCTACTAAATATATTGAATTTAAGTAATGTAAAATAAGAAGCAACAGCGAGTTGACACGCGTTTGTAATTTGTAATACTTGGATATACCTAGCGATAAAAACAGGACATGAACAGGCATCAGAACAAACACATTAGTTTGTGTATACAAAGTTCTAGCCAGCACCATATCAGTTCTAGTGTTCTACAATATTATTCAACCTCTATATTTTAGAACATTATCCAACATTGGACCATCTTTCCCATAAACTGCTTCAGATCTTCCGCAGGAGGTACTTAATATACCTAGAAAGCCGACAGAATCATTGTCTTATACCTGCGAGCTCAAATGGAACGTTACGTCTGACACTTGCAATATGTTAACCTTTTAAGGTTCTAGCATCCATTGTATTACATGTCAATCTGAATTTGTAATATTTAAGACATTTCATGCTATTATAGTTTTGATATTAATCTAAACGAACTCGGCTATTAAAGGATAACTTAATCAAGTGCCGGTAGACATTTAAGTAAAACGTCAGCAGCATGTTCCAGTTCTTTCTCGGTTATTATCAATGGTGGTACAAGCCTCACAACATTTCCTTTCCCAGCAGTTAATATCAACAGACCAGAATGCAGGCACGCATCTACAAGCGGTGCAGCAGGTACATCCAACTCTATACCAATGATAAGCCCCAAACCCCGCACTTCTTTGACATGGGGGTTCCCTCCTAATTTTTGTGACAAGAGTTTCATGAAGTACTGACCTTTACTGGTTACGCTGGCCAGAAAGCTTGGATTTGAAATTTTATCCAGAACTGCAATTGCAGCGTTGCAAACAAGTGGCCCACCTGCAAAAGTGCTTCCATGATCTCCATAACTAATAGCCTCTGCAACTTTTTCAGTCACCAGTACAGCACCAATGGGCAGACCTCCGGCAAGAGGCTTTGCAAGAGTCATAATATCAGGGAATATGTTGTAGTCTTCGTGTGCCCAAAGATAACCAGTTCGGCCCAAGCCACATTGAACCTACGGTGAGATATGCAAGACAGGTTAACCAACTAATCTTTAAACAAGGTGCTCAGAGTTATAACATTACACACTAGAAATCGGCACAGTACTTGAATAGAAATCAGCTTCGAGCATTAGTTTATTCATAATATAGAGTAGTGTTCTATTATAATAGAAACCAACTATCTTTTCTCTAGCACACTTGTTTCCTAGGAACATACTACTGTTGCAAGATCCATGTTTTCTGACAATCTAGCACTGTAGAGAAATTCCTTTGATAGCGTGAAGAATATTCTTCTCTTTATATATTTCTTCTCCCTATAATTTAGACATTAAAGGTATTTACAGGAGATAAACGTTTTTTAACCAACATGATTCTTAAACCTATTTCCAACTATCTATCTCTGCATACTCCCCCTGCCTCGCTGCCTTATGAAAGCAATATGGAAACGAACGTTTAATGATTCAAAGAAGATGTTACTACCCTTGAACTGATACTCTAGTCTAGTGAATAAATATGTGCAGACACTGTGAAGGCCATGCTGCTTGCAGAAGCGGGAGCGGTGGTAAGAATGGCTACACGAGTATAAGATGTCTAGAAACTACTAGCAAACCATTCAGCATATCTCCATCATGTGCAGTGATTACTAGTAAACAATGTGCTGAATAGTTACTTTCCTGTCACTACAACAGAATACTACTTTAAACTGCTGACAGGCTAATTACCCACAACCTTGACAATTAACAGACTGTTATTTAATCACCTGTTCATAAACATGTTAATTTATCGTCACTTGTACTCTATTAAAAGAACTTATGCATATCTTCACCAAGACAGGAAAGATGCGAAAAAAACGTTATGTAATGAAACTCAGATATCACATCCTGCTGCGTATTCAGGAAGTGGCAATAAAATGCAATCATCAGTATAGCGATTATATTTTGCGCAAGCAGTTGTACCTCATCAAAGACCAGCAGAGATCCAGCCGCATCACATGCAGCGCGCAGAGATTGTAAGAAGTCCTTTGTTGCACTGTATATACCACCCTCACCCTGAATAGGCTCTACAAAGACAGCAGCAATGTTGCCAGACTGAATAAGTTCTGTTGCAGCTTGGATATCACCATACTCTAAGAATGTAACTCCAGGCATAACAGGTTGAAAAGGTGTCCTGTAATGCTCTTTGCTAGTTAACGCAAGAGCACCCATAGTCCTACCATGAAAGCTGTTACTAAATGAAATGAAATCAGAAGGTGGATGCGTATTATCAGGGTGGGAAAACCGCTGGAATTTCCGAGCAAATTTAATTGCAGCTTCATTTGCTTCTGTTCCGGAATTTGAGAAAAACACACGATCGGCAAAAGAGCATGATACAAGGCGTTTTGCTAGCTCCACCTACATAATACAATTAAAATTATTAATTAACTGAAGATATGAAGTGCACATACTCATAAGTCATTATTCTTGGGAGGGGGGGGGGTAAGGAAACTGAAGTCCAATGTAATTCACAACAGTAACATATCAAGGCATCTATTAATCTATTACTGATGCAAAACAGACAGCTGTAAGCCAGTAACCTGAATTGGTTGTGTATTAGCGCAATGTCGGCACTCGGCAGATAAGTAAGCAATTTGCAACTTTGCAATTAACTCCTTAATAATATGATCTAATGCTACATGTAGACATACATTTTGGAAAATTTTAGAGCCACCAGCTAGGCCACGTTTCGACTACTAATTGACTGATGAAGCTTCGATTCTTTATCCATTTTACTTCTTATAATCACCAATCAAACAACATTTACCACCGTCCACATGTTTACAATTACTAGCCTCCAACTAAATGACTGAACGCTAAAGCTTTAAAATTTATTCATTTTATTTCTCATAATCGCCAATCAAACATTACACCACAGTCCACATACAAACAACTACTAGCCTCCAGCACTAAATGTCCGATAAGGCTTCAATCTTTATTCATCTAACTTCTTATAATCACCAATAAAACAATAATTAACCACATAAAAACAATTACTAAAGTCATCGATCAGTTCCTGCCTAAACGAAACAAATTATAATAGATACTATCCTAAACTCACCAAACAATTAAGCAATATGCCCTACTCTGCAAGCTCCTCGATAATAAAATCTTATCCGACATTATACAAAATGTGCACAAACACTTACGAAGAATAAAGAGTCACCAGAGAAGGCCATTAAGTTCCCACTACAAAATCACTAATAAAACTTCGATCTTTATTCAATTTACTCTGAATAAATACCAATCAAATAACAATTAACCATGTAAAAACAGATTCTACCCTGTACCAAAGCAAAATCTAACTACATTTAGCACATACACACATTCATACTTAACGAAAGCTTCAAACTTTATGCATTTTACTTCATATATTCACCAATCAACCTCAGAAAAACAATAACTACCCTATACCGCATCAAGATTTAACTACATTTTGCATACATTCATACATAAAAAATCATAAACTTCGAAATTCAAGAAAACAAAAAAAACCCACCTGGGCAATAGCATAGAAAACATTGCTAACATCACACACACACACAATCATACATAAAAAAAATCTTAAATTTTAAAAATTCAAGAAAACAAAAAAAACCCACCTGAGGAACAGTGTAAAAGATATTGCTAACATGAGTAAGAGTATTAGCCTGTTGAGTAACAGCTTGAATCCAATCAGGATCACCATGACCAAGAGCATTCACAGCAATCCCAGAAGTCAAGTCCAAATACTCTTGCCCCTCAACATCAAACAATTTACAGCCTTTGCCACTGGAAAACACAACTGGGGTTCTTGCATAAGTGCCCACAATCACCTTTTTATCACCTTCCATTACATCTTTACTTGTTAAAACATCATGGTTTGTGGTTAAAGGTTGGTGGGTTTCAAGATTGTTGGAAGTGTAACACACGCGCCGCCCTGAGATGGTGGGCCATGGTGGGGTCTTGCGGTGGAGATTGGTGGCTGGGAAAAAGGGTTTGGTTAGGGAGAAATGAGTTGTAGCCATTGTGTTCGGAAGCTTGTCATAAGTTGTTAGTTACCAGTTAGGGTTAAGTAAAACAAATTGAAAAAGAATCGAATAATGGAAAAATCAACTTCAAAAATTTATTATTTCCGGAGCTTATTTTTTGTTTACGAAACTAAAATAATGTGAAAAAGATCGAAAGAATCATATGACTTCAGCCCGGTTAACAGTAATAATAATGAAATTTTAATTTCAAAATATATTTCATATTAAAATTTCATTCCCGTTAACCGAGTTAAAATCCCATATCTAAACGGCCCCTTATTTTTTTAGAGACTGTTTATGTGATTCATAGGGGCATTTTTGTCTTTCCACAATTTTCTTATTCTGAAAATAAAAAATCAGTTCTGAAAATATTATTTCCATTTTTCTAATTATTATATTTTTTTGACAAATATGACTTATAACCTTACAAATGAGTATTTGTTCTCATATTGTTCTCATAAATCTCGGGGTGAGCGAGGATCGAATCCAGTACCTAGGACGACAGAGGATAAATTCTTAACCACTTGAGCTATCCAACCGTGCTCGTAATTATTATACTAGTTTGTCAGCTGTTAGTTAGTTAATTAGATTGTTCATACCTTTACATAATCATTAGAGTTTACAGTATACACGCACACGCATACTGTAAGCGAAGAAGATCATTTCCAAGTTACAGATTGTAGAATAGCTTGTATATTTTTTTGTTCAATATTGAGAAAATATTTCATATTTATGGATATAATAATTTCATATTTCAACTGTTAAAATGGTATCAGGACGGTGTTCATCATTTCATCTCCGATCTATATTGTTATATCTTTGATCTTCATCAGGTTTCATCGTTTTTTTTGCGTTTATTGTTCAATTATTATAAAAAGTTAATTACTACACTTATTTCTTTGATAAATCGAAATTGAATTATACGATTTGTTGATTGATTTCATTGATTGTTTGTGTCTTGATCTGATATTCTTAGTGTGTTAAGTGTGATGAATACTGGTACAAATACAGTCAATAATAATAATACTGATTCATCAAGTATTTTCTATATTCATCCGTCTGGTGCAACAACATCTCAACTAGCATTTGTCAAATTTAATTGTAGTGGTTATACAAATTGGAAGAGATCGATAATGTTAATTATGTCAACCAAGAATAAGCTTGATTTCGTGAATGAAATTATCAAGATGTAAATTCCACTAAGTTTTTAGACCGGAAACATTGTAATGATTTGGTTATCTCATGGTTATTGTTCAACCTTGACGAAAAGATTGATAAGAGTATTTTATTTTTACAAACCGTAAGGGAAATTTGGAAAGATCTATAAGATATATATGAGTTTACTGAGATGTATTCGCTTGAACAGAAATTGACTGAACTAAACCAAGAAAATCAGAGTATATCTGATTTTTACATATAGATCAAGTCACTTTGGGACAATCTAGATGACTTTAGTCCATTGACCTTTTGAGAGTTTTGGCAAGTGTACTTGTGGTGTTAATGTCAAAACTATGCAAATGCAGCAAAAATATAGATTGTTGCAGTTTTTATTGAAATTTATTGATCAGTTTTCTGGTGTCAGAGATCATGTATTGATGATGTAGCCTCTACCTACAGTTTCTCAAGTATTAAGGCTGATTTTTCAGGAGGAAAATCACAAAGATCTCACATGCTTGAAGTTTTAGACAAAATTACAGATCTGCAGGATAGAGTCTATTCTCCAATTCTCGTGGAACCTTTTCTGGTAATCATGGAGTTGGTACTGGAAGTATAAATTTTGGAGCCAAAAGGCCTGGTTCAAACGACTATTGTCCACACTGCAAGGTTCCAGGATATAGTGCTGAAAGATGCTTAAGAATTCATGGTTATCCATCTGGATTCAAGTTTAACAATACTAGAAAGGTTGCAGTTGCTTGTTCAAGTGTGGCAGACACTAATAGTAATATTCATGAGATCAAAGATTCAATTTAAGTTGAGCAGTATAAATAATTGATTGAGTTGCTTAATTCTTAAAAGATTCAAAACAATTTAGAAGACTCATCTTGCCATACTGCATTATCAAGTACCACTTGCTTAATGACTATTTTAATCCTTTACAATTACTTCTAGATAGTGGAGCCACCGATCATATTTGTCCCGATATTACAGTACTATCAGATCTTAAATCTATTGATAGTTTTGAAAATCACATCACAATTCCTGATGGAAGGCGGATTAAAACTATGCATATATGATCGTGAAATTGAGTGATACAGTGTTCTTCGAGATGTTTTGCATGTTTCAGAATTTTAATTCAAATTGATCTCTAGTCATTTTCAGTTAACATTTACCATCGGGAAATGTTTTATACAGGGTCTTTCTCAGAAAGAACAACCAATTCTTCTTGGTAACATGAGAAATGGGCTGCATATTGTCGATCATAATGATTTAATTGCTACAGCCTCCACTTATGCAAGATATTATCTTACAACTACAATTGATGCAAGATTATGGTATCTGAGGCTTGGTCATCTACCATTTTCACATATAAAATTTCTTCTCCAGATCTATATTTCAAAGACAGTGACATAATATGTCAAGTTTGCCTTCTTGCTAAACAAGATGGGAATTCCTTTCTCATAGTACTATAAAGACTACATCTGTTCTAGAAATGTAATATGTAAATATTTGGGGCCATATAAGACAAAAACTCATTATGGTTGTACTATGTTTGTCAATATTATGGATGATTTTAGTAGATATACCTGGATATATTTGATGAAGTACAAGTCTGAAGCTTTAAATTATTCTTATCAACTTTGTCAGCTATGCAGAGAATCAGTTCAAGCAGAAAGTTTTATGTGTTCGGACATATAATGCTTTGGAATTGTGTGAAGGTACTTTAAACTCTTTTATCAGATTAAGGGTATTAAACATCAGACTGGTTGCATTCATACTCCCCAACGGAATGACATTGTAGAAAGAAAACATATGCATCTTCTTGATACTGCTAGAGCATTAATTGTTTTAATCTATAATTTCAGATATTTTTAGGGTGAATGCATCTTATATGCATCATACTTGATTAACATGGTTCCTTTAGCTAGTATTAGTAATGTAACTCCATATAGCATACTATATAAGGAGTCACCTAATTTATCAATCATAAAGCCATTTGGTTGTCTCTGTTTTGCATCTACTTTGAGAGTTAATAGGTCAGAATTTCATCCAAGAGCTTCTCCTCAGGTATTTTTAGGTTATTCTCATACATAGAAAGGCTATAAAATCCTGAATTTCCAAACAAAAGCAATTTCAGTGTCTAGATATGTCAAATTTCATGAATTTCACTTCCCTTATCATTTGATCAATTATGCTGATAGTTTTAAGTATGCCTTTACTATATTTCTTCCAAAATTCACATCTAGGCTTGATGATCCTCCTATCTTACACAATTCTAATTTGCCAACTATAGTTAATTCTCATTTTTCTGAAAATTCAAATTTTAATTCTGATTCTCACACATCAGATTCTGAACATACTTTTGATAATGATTCTCATTCACACCATGATTCTGATTCCAGTAACATAGTATATATTAGGTTCCTCTAAGATCATGTTAGGTAATGAATACAACACAGGGGGGTTTGAATGTGTTTTGGATTATTTTTAACCTTTTTGAACTGTTATGGAAGTGGTGAACAAAGTAAAGATAATATATTTTAACAGGAATAATAAAACATGCACATGAACACACTATCTTAAAAACCACTTAATTTTATATTAAAATCAAGTATATCTTTCTACAAATTTCTGGGTTCTTTGTTGATAAAGAACTCAGCTTCTCTCTTGAGAGTTACAAGATTTTCCAGATCTATTTTATTAAAACTTAAACAAAACATCAAGTGTTTACTTTATAAAACAATAAACACAGGTTTTACACAACATGTGAGAGCATCTCCAATAGAGGTTGCCAAGGGGTTACCAAATCTTATGTGGCATGACAATCTTGGTTGCCAACCTATTGGAGATGGATGGTTGCCAAGAGGTTGCCCACCAAGGTTGCCAAAACTTGGCAACTTCCCAAAATGGTTAAAATACATATAAAAGGATAAAAGTGGATATCAATAATACTTCTTTTTAATTTATGTGATATTTACAATTTAATTTAGGGACCATATATGCAACTTTTGGAGATTGCTAACTATTGAGGTAGAATGTTGCCAAGTTGAAATAAAATTGAGTAAAAATAAAATACTAATATAAATAATGATTTGGCAAGGTTGGCAACTATTTTGACAACCCCTTGTTGGAGATGCTCTAATAGCATGTACTAAACCCTACTTTAAGATAACTAAATCTTTCTATATCCGGTTTAGTGTATCTTTGCAAATCGTGCATGTCTGTGACTTTACTTGTCAGTTAATCTTAGCCTTTGATCTTGAACTCTTCAAGCTGCTTTTGTAGACTTTTCAAATCAGTGATTGATTTGTTTGTTGATTGATAATCTTGGATATTTAACTAGTATGCATTTTGTACTTTGAATTTTATATCGAGATCTCCAGCATTTTATATAAAGAACTCGACATCTCGATAAGTATAATGACTTATCGAGATCTCTTCTTTCTCTACAAGTGTCTTGACTTGTCGAGGACTCTGAGTTTTTGAATGTTAGCTTGACTTGTCGAGGTCTCCAAATCTCTGCATGTAGAATTGACTTGTCGATATCTCCAATCTTCATATTTTTACTTTTGCTTGTCGATATCTCTGAGACTTCTCGATAAGCTATTCTTGACTTCTCGATAAGTCATTCTGAAGTTCTCGAATGATTTCTCTTTGTCACTTGATCTGTGACCTGTAGATTTCTTGACTTAGAATGTTTTTCCCAAAATAGATTTATTCAACTCCAAGCTTCTTCACAATGTCTCTGAGGCATGATCTTCATGATCTTCTTTCAGAGTTTATTCTTAGGTTTGAGCCTGTTTACAGAAAAATACTCCAGTCTAATCTATTGACATTTTTACAGGCTCAAGTAACACAATACACAATGCAAACTTAGATTATCATACAACTTACTTAGACCTGTCAATTTAACTTAGTCTTGTTATAGTACATGCATGTCTTGTACAACAGATCATATACTAGAATTAAGGTTACTCCCTCATACTTATCAGATTATCATTGTTTCAGTTGTCAATCCAATTATTGGTGTCATCTTGTATCCTCACAGTCTTTTTCATCAACACACAAGGAATTTATTTCTCAAGTTTTCACTATCTCTGAACCATCATCCTACAATGAGGCTTGTCAACATTCACTTTGGGTAGAAGCTATGCAGAAAGAGCTATAGGCTTTACATGAGAATAAGACTTGGGAGATATAGATTGTGGATTTACCTAGTTGGCAAAAAGCCCATATGATGCAAATGGTTATAAAAGTCAAACTCTAGGCTGATGGTAGCTTAGAAAGATGCAATCTAGACTGGTGGCAAATGGCTTTAATCAAAGGTTTGACATATATTTTGAGGAGATTTTTTCTCCTGTTATGAAGATGAATACGGTCAGATGTCTTATTATATTAGCAGCTAGTAGAAAATGGTCAATTTATCAACTAGACGTGAATAATGCAATCTTGCATGAAGACTTATATGAAGAGATTTTTATGAAAATTCCTAAGGCCTTATCTCATTGACATCCACCTGGTAAAGTTTGTAGGCTGATTAAATCTCTTTATGGCCTAAGTCATGCCCCTAGACAACGGTCAACAAAATTAGTAAAGGAGTTACTGACTCAAGGCTACACATAATCCAAGAATGATTACATCTTATTTTTTTTAAAAAAAATATGATACCCATATTACCATTGTTGTAGTGTACGTAGATGGTGTAATAGTTACAGGATCTAATCAAGCTGCCATTTCTATTCTTAAGCATCATCTTCATACTACTTTTAGCATCAAGTATCCAGTGAACTATTTACTAGGCATTGAGCTTGGTTATATCGGTGCTGGCATTTTTCTTAGTCAACACAAATTTACAAAGGGCATGCTTCATGAATGTGCATTTGACATTTCTCAGAAAGATGTTACACCTTTACCTCTTATGTTAAAGTTAGACTTCACAAAGGGTACATTATTATCTGATCCTGAAGTTTATAGATATTTTTTTGGTAAGATTAATTATCTTACTAATACCAGAAAACTCAGTAAGATCATGAAAATATATGAGATTGATTTTGGAAAGATTGTGTGAGAAGAAGTTTTATAGAAAAATTTTCAAGTGCAAATTTTGGCTCAGAAAAGTATAATTTCTCGGTCAAATTGTCAATGAATCATGGATATAAGTTGATCCCGCAAAAGTGGAGGTTGTTCTGAAATGGGAAGCTCCAAATTTTGCAAAAGAAACTCGAAGCTTTATTGGTCTAGCCGGGTACTATCGGTTATCCAAGACTTTTCACAAATAGTTGCACAACCAACTAGATTAACGCGGAGGGATGTGAAGTTTATGTGGACCGAAGAATATGAAACTAGTTTTCAAAACCTGAAAGAAAAATTGTTCTCTGCACCAATACTTGCTTTACCAAATTAATCAGAAGGAATTCAAGTATATAGTGACGCTTCACACCATGGTTTAAGATTTGTTTTAATGAATCATAAAAGAGTTGTCACATATGCTGAATAATGAAATGAGATATCCAACACATGATTTAGAACTTGTTGCAGTGATATTTGCACTTAAATTATGGTGACATTACTTGTGTGGAGAAAAATATGAAATATACACCGACCATAATAGTTTAAAATATCTCTTTTCGCAACGAGAATTAAATATATTCCAAAGGAGGTGGCTTGAACTTCTAAAAGATTTTGATATCACAATAAATGACCACCCCAGAAAAGTTAACATAGCAGGCGATGCTTTAAGTAGAAATGAGATATACAAACAAATTACACGTTTGAAGAAATAATTTGATAGCTTGTAGATAGAATTGATCACATTTTTACAACTGGAGAAAAATGAAAACAAGAAGGTGATAAAACTCTCACGCATAAAATTCTAAAGTCACAAATGAGAAGTAGCGAAAAAAAGTTGGAGAAACTGATTAAGACGGAAAAGAATTCTGATTTTCATGCTAATAAAGTAGCAATAATTTTTTACAGAAAAAATATGGATTTCAAGTAATTCGCCCTTGAAAGAAGAAATACCAGATGAAACTCATAATTCTCATTAGTCTATCCATTCCGGGAGTACTTTTAATCATATGATGTATATTTTTTTCTGTCTTGAGTTTAAATAATTTATTAATATTTAAAAATACCAATTATCACGTAAATTTATATTTGTTTTATAAGTCAGGTAATATATTGTATTTTACTTGGGATATTTTTTATTTATCATGGAATGATATTTTTGTTAATGAACCGTTCGAGTCGTTTCCCGAGATAAGATATTTTACCCCTAGTATGATGTGTGAATATTTATCCTCTAATTTTACCAATATTTTCCTTTATATTTTACCATTTACTATATATAGTTTTATCCTCTAGTATGATATGCGAATTTTAAGAAGAAATTTTAGATTAGGCAAACTTTATTGTTCAAGTGTATTTAGAAAGTCACTAAATTTTATATAAACAAACTTTTAAAAGTTTAATAATTTTTTGAGTATGGATAATTTTTGTTATTCAAAATATTAATAGTACTTTGTATTGGTTATTTACTACTTTTCTTTTTTGAAAATGTTGTACTTTTAAGTTTTTATTTCGTGATAAACTCAAAGAATGAAATATGGAAAGACGTGTGATTCACATGATGACCCTGTTAAGAAAATTAAAATCATTCTTAGTTGTCCAAAAAACATTTCATAAAATATTTTTTTCAGTGTTTCGTTGATAGACATGCCGCCATAGCAGTTGAATAATTTAGGAAGACTTTTTGTTATCCAACAAATGGTCATATTATGAGTGTCATACGGTATTTATTATTTTTTTTCTTTGAAAAATAGAAACTATTATGTCATCATAACTAGTGACACTAATAATATTTTTTTGATTTTTCTAAATAAGCACGTCATTTTGAATGCAATTGAACTGGAGCTGCAGAGTGTTGTTGCTAATTTAAAGAGTGTACATCTGGTTGATGTTGATTATCTTTCAAAATATACTAGCATCCCTGACGAATTCAAAGATTACATTGACTTTCAAGACAACATAGAGATTCAAAGTTTTCAAATTTGTGAATATGCGGATCTTATTGTGAGAGATGAGACGCGAATTGTAAGATATTATAAAGCGTCTCTTAGGTTCAAAGACTATGCAAGTTCTTTACATTTTAATTATTAATATATATATATAATTTATATATAATTTATATAATATTATTGTATTTTTTGTAACATTGTGGACCTAGTATGTTATACAGTTCATATATTACTCCAGAGGGGCAACATCCAGTTTATTTCTATTTGTGCCGCATGTTGTCACATTATGTGAAGATTGATCATCTATTCTTTAACATTATTATTACAAAATTGTATCATTTAACAATATTATTATAAATTTTAGAAGTGAGTAGAGCAACCTCAATATCCATGATAAATTAGTCATATGCTTAAAAAAATTATATGAGTCTCCATTTAGTTTTTACTGAAAACACAATGAATTTGAATATTAGGATAAACATCATATCTATAATTACCGTTGCATTCCGAATAAAGAGCGATAAAAATACACTTTGTGTACTTGTAGTTTGGCCACTACACCATTTTGTGTATAAGTTTTTTAAAAAGTACACGAAAAATACCCGAAGACCTTTTGTTAATAGCAGTTGAAGAATACACGAAGACCTTTTATTACCCGACAAAAGGTCACACCAAGGGTGCCATAAGGTATTTATTATTTTTTTTGAAGAATAGAAACTATCATATTGTCATCGTGAGTGACAATAATAATATTTTCATAAATTTTTTGGAACATTCACGTTATTTTGAGTGCAATTGAACTGAAGTTGGAGACCATTGTTGGCGATATGAAGAGTGTACACCTGGTTGATGTTGAAAATTTTCCAAAATATGCTAACCCCTCTCTCGAGTTCAAAGATTACAATGAATTTAGAGCCAACATAGAGATTCAAACTCGTCAGATTTGTGAATCTGTGGATATTATTGTGGGGGATGAGACTGATAATGAGGATTATAAAATGTTTAGAAAGCGTCTCTTAGGTTCAAAGACTATGTAAGTTCTTAATATTTTAATCAATAATATATGTGTGTATAATACATATATTATCTATGTAACATTTTTATTTTTTTTGTAACAATATGAACCTTCATAGTATGTTATGTAGTCCTTATCTGACTCCAGAGAGGCTGCTGCCAGTGTATTTCTGTTTGTCCCGTATAGTGTCTAGTTATGCGAAGATTGACCACATAGCCTTTAACATAATTATTACAAAATTTAGGACAGAATGGAGCAACCTTGCTGCATCAACTTCACAAAATCAAATATCTTGGCGTGATAGGCTTAAAAATTCAAACCACCAAGATCTAATTCAGAAACTTGATACTAGGTTTTCCTTTGATGGCAAAAAGAGAGAGTATAATGATAGTGCAGTTAGCAACCATGAGTTCATTTATAATTCAGAGAAACATATTAATGACAAACGGGTAATCCTATCTACTTTCTTATTTTGGTTATTTTGGTTTGTCCTTGTAACAAACATATTAGATATCTTGAATTTAACATTCTAGAAAGTTAACTTGTGCAAATTTTGAAAGATTGATTATCCCGTCATTTATTGATTTACGATAATAGAAAAATTGGAAGTCAAAATATGTGAAAGATTACCTCAATAAAGCAATAAACTTAAGATATTAGGTGTATTTAATTTAATATATATTTTTTCATGTTTAATTCAAATGACATCAGATGAAGATACATACGCTTGAAGATATGCATCAGATTATGAGAGACATATTTCTTAACTATCCGTTTGAAAGTTGGGAATATATGCATGTCCGCGGTTAAATGAATATTTCGGGTATGTAATTAGTAGTGTGGCTTATACTATTATTATTATTATTATTATTATTATTATTATTATTAGGATATAATGCACATTAAACATATTATATTTAAGTTTTTGTCAAATTTAAACTTATTATTTTTTACAGATTTGAAGAATATGCGTATGGTTTACTGAATTTGGTGAACAGATTGACCAATAGAAGCGATAAAAACTTCTCTTCCCCCCATCTTCTACAAGCACTAAAGAGTTGTTGTATCATGTTGGGTAATGTATTTTCCCTTATCTATAAATTATTCTTTGTCGAAGTGTTTTTTTATTATAAATAAGGTTTTAGTTTATATATCAATGTTGCAACGAAATTCCATAATCTTCATCAAAAGAACAATGAAGGGAATGCACCTTTTGAAAAAGAATTAGAAATTGCTGCAACTGAAATTGAAAGTTGCATTAAGGTATGATATAATAAACAATAAGAGTGATTAAAGAGACTATTTATTTGGGACGGTCTATTTTAGTGAAAGGTTCTATATGTAGATGAGGGAAGTATCATTAGGTAATTATACTATGTATGCATGACTGAAAACATTTGTAAAGGATGATTGATAATTTTAGAAATGAGAAAATGTGAGGTCTGTTTTGAAAATGCTAGAAATTTTATTCGGTTTCGTAAGTTTATGAATAAGTACTGAATAAGTACTTTCAACTGACAAAATATTCATTGGATGTTTGAACAGGAATCGCAAAGCTCGCATAAGGAAATGCACAACTGTCTTTTGATCAGGTTCAGTGCATATCAGTTAAAAGATGTGGATAGACTGGTGTTTAAATCTATCAGGTACTATAGTTTCCAGTTTCTTTAATCATTTTTAGTAATAAATCTATATGATACTATATTTTCCGCCTCCCTTGTATTTGTTTAGTGAGGTTCTTTAAACAAAATTCCTTTTAAAAAGTGAATATCTCCTTACTCTACTAGTATATCTGCATATTCGTATTCTTTGTACCAAAGAGTCATCAAAGTGAATTTTAACATAAATGCAAGTACCATTTACATAGGTTGTCTGCTTAAAGAATTATAGATTGCCAACACTGAAGGAAGGAGAGAATGTAATACTCATCTGGTTTCGTCTATGATATCAAATTTGTCAGTTTTTGTTAAAGTTAAAACACAATTCCGCTCTTAAAAGATGAAGATGGGCTTTTTTCAGATCTAATTTTTACGCATCCCAAATTAAGTCAAATATCAAGCCAAAGTTATATGCAGCTCTTAGTGGATCCTACTTAGATTTCATTGCACAAATATGGAAAGAATTATAGAATGTAACTAAGGGAGCTCTTGAAAGATGAAGATGGGCCTATTTTTTGGATCTAATTTTTTACGCATCCCAAATTAAATCAAAGAATGACCCAAAGTTATGTTGCTGCTCTTAGCGGATCCTACTCAGATTTCATAACAAAATAAGGAATTATAAAATGTCACCACTAAGGGAAGGAAAGAAGAGAATGCAATCTACATCTGCTTTTATTTAGGATTTCAGATTTGTCAGTTTTTTTAAAAGCACAACCCGGGGAAATGATCTTACTTAAATTTATAGCAGTTTCTTTGAGTTGCACCTTTTGCTTAGAAGGCAAGTTGTTCGATTTATATTTTTCCTTATAAGTATCAAACTATGTTGTATTTGTTAATTTGAATAAAATTGAATTCATGTGACTATGTGAGTGATCAGTCGGACTTTGACCAGTAATTTGACTTTAAAACTCAATGACTGTAACTTTATTTCAAAGTTTAATAAAAAATATATTTCTTATGACATATCACTTTTATCTTAAAAATGAAGGGTGAAGTTGTAAATCGTACATGTATAGCAAAATTTTGTTAGTGTCTTACATGCTCATAGCAAGTTGCTTTGTAATTTTGTAATTATATGAACTTATAATTTATAACTTGTATATATAAGATTAGAAGAATGAACATGCACAAAGTTGTCTGTATACCTATAACTGTATGCAATATTAGTATGAAACTGAAAGTAATGATGCAAGTAGTGAAGTCACTTCAGTAGAAAACATCACCAACTCATTTGTTGTCTCTTTAAAATTTTCCACCTCCTAAATATTTTCTCAAATGTTTCTCAAATATCATCGAATTTTCCAGCTCCTAAATATTCTAAAAGTTTATCCCTCATCCCTACTCATCTTTCTTTTTTCATTCTGTTGAAATTGCAGGATCCTGGTGTATGCCCTGAATTTTTTGCATATGTTGATTGGTGGACAATACTCTATAGGCAAATGCATTACCGGTGCATTTGGAAAAACCTGGTCCTTGTTGTCAGTTTAATCAAAGTCGACTGAATTCCAGATACGTTTTTCGAGGCCTCGATTTCAAAAAATTGAGGGCACAACAAAATTGCCTTCCACTGATGATATTCGTAAGATTTTGGGGTTGAAATTTATTATATCTGCATGGCGCAAGTCATCTTTTTCTATGAAGATATATGACGAGTTAGAGAAATTGGTTGGAATGTTGAAAGAAGAGCTTGTTCATTATTCTAAATTTGGGATTTGGGTGGAACAAACTACTATCATGGTAGATGAAAGTGTTTTGTTACTATTGTGAAGTTTGGAAACATATGTGTTTGGTACCCTGTTAACTGTGGCTACCATTTTAATATGTTGAAATATCATTTTAATATTTTAAGTTTGGATTTCAGCTTCATGTTTGGTACAGTCATCATACATCAGTTTACAACTCCAAATTGGGGGCAGTTAATTTCTGTTACTTGTATTAGTTATATCAAGACTGAATTGTGTTGAGTTTGCAAATTTGTGTCTATGTTATTTATTTGGACACCCTTACGGCCTGAACTGTATTAAGCACTTGGTTAGACGAATTTATTTTAAAAATATAGGAGAACAAACATAAAAGTTTAAATACAAATAGTTTGTTACAAATATATTAGAACAACCATAAAAGTTTAAATTCTGAACTGTTAACGATTTTTGAAAAAAAAATGATATTATAAATGGATTGGTCAACTTTAAATTTCACAGGGGTATATTCGGCCATATAAACACCCAACATAAGTTTGTAATTTGTTCATATCCAAGTTCTGTGATCAGTAAGCTTGATCAATCTATGTACAATTGTTATATATTAACAAAATGAGGAAGCAAAAAATATACATGCCTGATGCTTATAATCCAAAATAGTTTATGTTCTTTTTTTTCTTTTAAAGAAAAGTGAAAGTTTTATTTCCTCAATACTTGCAAGTCTTGCATCATACATTTATGGCTTCCTTGTTACCTAATCTTTGAGCATGACGCACACAAATATCATCTCTAACAGCTAGAATTGACATACAAAGAATGATACTGTGTCCAACAAGTAGTACTGTTAATTGCATGGACTGCCGCCAAAAGCGAATCAGATTCAACACATATCTGTAGTTCCTTTCGATACAATCCATAGAAGAGCTTATTCGATACCAGATGCTTCCGCTTCCATAAATGACGCTGTCCTGTTGAAACTCATGGTTTTGCCTTTTAAGAAAACTCCTGTATGGTCTCTAAGAAGCATACGTATGGTGAAACATGACGAGTCTTTCAACATTAGCTTTCAGTATTCCTTGGTCTGCACGATCCCATCTCGTATTCTCTTTTCTGTTAGTTGTAACAGGCGATTATTGGGGACCTTAAATTCGAGAAACTGCAGTCTTTCAGTCATGTGTTTACTTTAAACTCCAGTCTACTTCAAAATAAGGCGTAACAACCTTATTATCCCAAACCTTTTTATTTCGAAGAAACCAAATAGCCCAAAGAGTTATCTTGATGAGATAATCATAATTTTCAGATGCCAACTTAACCAGCAGCCAACTTATTGCATCTTCAACCTCCATAAACCCATATACTTACAACATTGCGAAGCAAAGGCACAATCAAGAAGACGTGTAATAGATGCTAAACATCTGTGTTGCGCATTGGACATATGAGTGAAATCGCATGACACCTTCATTGTAAAATAGCCCGAACTGGTACATTATTCCTGCAGAATCGCCACAAGAAAAGTTCACTTTTTGAAGGAATCTGCAACTTTCATATTTTTTTCCCGCTAATAGAGTTCTCATTAGGCAGCTGTTGTCCATAACGCTCTTGCCACAGATGATATACTGATTTTTCTTTACAGTATAGTGACCGTCTTTACTGTCTAACCAAGTTACCATATCAGTCGTGTTAGGACGTGGGATCCTCATACTCAGAATAGCTCTAGAATCTCTCACTGAACATATTTACTCACCTTCTCCCGATCCAGACATAAGCATTTTGACAAAATAATTGTGCCACCTTCATGTTACTGTCAAAATCATACCCTGTATCCATCATGAAATCATCCTTACCTCTAATGCAAGGGTCTGTACCAGCACATATATCCTTGCCATTCCCCCGAACCCATTTACATCCCCTCTTTAATTCCTCCTTAGCTGCATAAATACCAGACCAAATAAAACAGGACCCTCCATTATGATTTGCATTCAGAATATGTGACTTGGGATAATACTTAGTTTTAAAAATTCGAGCAATAGGAAATGTGGTTTATGAATAAAGTTCCGCATGTTGGGAATCTGCCCCGATTCCCGTCATCTGCGGAAGTGTTTTAAATATTATGATGATAACGGAAACAACAAACCAACAAAATACTAAAAGAGACAAGAGATTTTAACATGGTTCGGCAAACCTACATCCACAACAACTTCACTAGATAAACAAAGATTACAATATCCGGATATGCGAGCCTGAAAGTCTAGCATATCTATTATGTATATCCCCTACTCTAATATCCCGTAATTTTTAAAATTAGATTGATAATAGAATAATAAAAAAAGTATTAAAATTAGATAAGAACTAGGATTTAAAATTGAATTAGACTAATATAAGTCTAAAATTTGGATCAGACTTGAATAAAGATAACTTGTAGGTTAAGATATAGGGTTTTGTTTAGTTATCAATACACCCTATTCGCCTTCTTCATTTTTTATTCATAAAACTCATAGGGCTTTTGTACACAAAGATCAGCCGTCTTGTAAAATTCATATAAAATTCATCGTAAGTCAGAATTCGTTGATTCTGGATTTTTCGGAAAGATCTTTTCGTCCTCTACACCTTTCGTGTTTCGTGTTTTTTTTAAAAAAACATCGTTTAGAGGGTCAAAAAGGCTAAATTCAGATCTGATTAGGTTTTGAGGTAAGTTTTCGATCGATTTTGCTAGTATTTTATAAACTATGTGTTATGTGTGTATATTTGATATCAAATCATGGGCTAAGTGATGATATATTTGAAAGTATTATATGTTAAATATATGTATTGTTGTGTATGCATGGTGTGTTTCGACGATAATTTCGAATCTTTGATTTGTGTCTTGGTTTGTTAAAATATCGAATAAGAACTTAGGACCGCGGTCACCGGATTGTAGTGATAATTTTCAGAAAATTTAGGACCGTTATCACCGGGTTGTAGTGGTCATGGCATGAGTTATTGATTTTAAATTATTGTTATTTATGTGGTATGTGTATTGTGTGTATCGAATAAGAATAACATGGGTGTGAAAGTTTTTCGGTATTCTGGTGGTCTAATACTATCTCAAAGCAAGTATATTCAAAATTTATTGGTTGAACAAAATGTGCACGAGAGTAGCGACATGCCTACACCTATGACTTCCTCTCTTTCTCTCACAACTGATCCAAATGCTTTAGCAACTGATATTACTAAGTATCGACGGATTATTGAAAAACTCCAATATCTTTCTTTTACTAGGCCAAATATTACATTTGCTGTCAATAAGCTTGCTCAATATATGCATCATCCTCAATACTCACAGTGGTTGGATATTAAGAGTTTAGTGAGATATCTTAAGCTTACTCGTATGTTTGGTTTAAACATAAGTTGTAAGGGTGATTCATGTTTGCGAGTGTATTCAGAATTAGATTGGGCCGAAAATCTTGTTGATTGGACTTCTACAACAGGATATGTTCTTTACTATGGTTCATATCCCATAAGTTGGTCTTCTAAAAAGCAACGAACAGTTGCTCACTCTTCCACAGAAGCAGAATACCGTGCTGTTGCTAGTGCTGTAACTGAGACTAATTGGATATTTAATCTATTGTTTGAGCTAAAATGTCCACTACAGTCTGTTCCTGATGTTTTCTGTGACAATGTTGGCACTACATACCTTTGTCGAAATCCGATATTTCATAGCCGTATGAAGCACGTTGCACTTGACTTTCACTTTGTTAGAGAGCAAGTACAAAGAAAGTCCATTCAATTCCATCACATTCCTTCAACTGATAAATTAGCTGACTTGCTTACTAAGCCTCTGCCTAAGTCTACCTTCCTGTATGAATTTCACAAGCTTGGCCTCATTCACTCCTTGCCGCGCTTGAGGGGGAATGATAAGATTAAGATAAATATATCTTCCTTAAGTTATATATTTTCAACAAACTCTAGTAGATAACCTTGTTGTACTATATATAATCTTGCACTATGTTAAGATAAATGATAAACTTAAATAGTTTATCTCTACGACTAGATAAAAGTCAGTTCAAGTTGTACTTGTATTAATATTTATACCAATGTAATCACGCTGATGAATACAATAAGATAGTTCAATCGCTTTACATCTCTTTCTTGAACCTTATTAGTCATCAACATACAACAACAATATGATATAAGATGAATCAAACTGTTTAAGGTAACAACAATAATCCATAGCACTCCTCATGTACCCATTCTTCATCGTAAAGTTGTCAAACTTCAAGTATCATTGTCTTGATGCTTGCTTTAAACCATACAAGCTTTTTATAAGCTTGCAAATAAGGTTTCTTTCCCAGCTACCTGAAATCCCTCTGGATGAACCATGTAGATGTCTTTCTCAAGATCGCCATGTAAGAACGCGGTCTTAACATCTAGTTGCTCTAGATGTAACTCCTCTGCAGCCACAGTACTTAGAACAATTCTAACCGTAGTTATCTTAATAATGAGAGAAAATATATCGGTATTATCAATACACTTTTTCTGTTGATAACACTTGACTACTAACCTCGCCGTATCTCTTGTTGCCATAATGTTCTTCTTTAATCCTAAACATCCACTTATTTTGTAAATCCTTTTTTTCTGCTGGTAACTCTATTAAAGACCAAGTCTCATTCTTCTCAAGAGAACTCATCTCTTCATCCATGGCTGATTTGCACTAAACTGAATCATCCACTTGTCCTTCCTGAATAACACCGAGGTTCTCCGTCCTCGATCAATAACATAAAATATGCTGAAGGAGAATATCTTTGTGGTGTCCTCATAATTTTGCTAGATTTTCTTAGCTCGATTTGTGGAGTTACTGGAACCCTGCCATCAACATTCTTCGAACTCCCACTATTTCCTGCAAGATCTGTTTCTGTAATATCTTCAAGCACCGCTTCATCTTTCTCAAGTTGTTCCTTTGTAAACTCAGAATCAACTATAAGCCTATCCTTATACACTGTATTCTCATTAAAAGTAACATCTCTAATTTTAACGACCTTCTTAGTCAGTTCATCCCAGAAACGGTAACCCATATCATATGAGCCATAACCAATGAAGATATACTTCTTTGATTTCAGATCAAACTTATCCCTGTCAGAATCTTTAACACGCACATAAGAAACACAACAAAAAACTCGCAAGTGTGAAAGATTTACCTCTTTTTCCTACCACTCTTCTTCAACAATCTTGAACCCCAAAGGACTTGAAGGTCCTCTATTTATGAGATACATTGTTGAGCTAACTGCATCAGCCCAAAAAATCTTTGCAAACCCTGCATGTAATCTCATATTCTTGGCCCTCTCATTCAAGGTTCTATTCATGTACTATGCAACACCATTCTGTTGTGGTGTCTCTGTAATAGTTTTAATCATTTTAATCCCAAATTTCGCAAAATAATTTTTAAACTCATCACTACTGTATTCACCACCATTATCTGACATCAAACTCTTCACCTTCAAACGGGTTTGATTTTCAATTTCAGTCTTCCACTTCTTGAAAGTAGCAAACACATATGATTTATTCTTTAAAAAATAAACTCATACCTTTCTAGTGGAATCATCAATGAAAGTGACATAATAGCGAGATCCGCCCAATGAAGCAATTGTTGTCGGACCATATGCATCTGTATGAACTAGCTCTAGCTTCTTAGCCTTGAGGAACCTTCCCGATTTTTCAAAAGTAATACGTTTATGCTTTCCAAGAACACATGGCTCACAGAATTCAACTTCCACATTCTTCAACTCTGGAATCTTCCCCTTCGAAGTTAACAGCTTCATACCTTTTTCACTCATATGACCAAGTCTTTGGTGCCACAAAGTTAAAGACGCAATCTCATCAACAATTGCATTTATTTCATAACTAGATTGTTCAACAATGTACAAAGTCCCCTTTTTCTCTCTAGGAGCAATAACTAGATTCCCCTTTATAACCTTCCACTGTCCATCTCCAGAAGTAACCCGATACCCTTCCTTCTCTAACAGGCCCACATATAGCAACATCTTCTTCAGTACAGGAATTTACCTTACATCTTTCTCCTACGAATATCTTCTCCAAGAATTGAATCTCGAACTCCATCAAAAGTCATCTTACCGCTCTCAGATGAATTACTTATAGCAGTGACAAATAAAAACACACTTGCCTGAAAACCTAGGCTCTTGGTACCAGTTATTGAGTTTACAACAACGAAATCAAAACCCAAAGCGAATAAATAAGAATAAGAAAATAAACGACAATCACACAAAACAAAGATTTACGTGGTTCAGAAATTTCTACTCCACAAGCCGCACTAGTTTTGTACTGATCTTTCACAGTTTGTTGTGTTATGATTTTACAATTACATGAGTATTTACGAGAGAAGAAATTAGACCTAAATCAAATTATATTTCAAATCTGAAAAATAGACTAATTTATAAATTAATGTGAATCTGAATAGTCTATTTTCATGGGTTTAATTAATATGCTCTATAAACCCAACACTCATGGTTGAAGAACTCCACCAAAAACAATTAAAGATATACATGCACTCAATTTCATGACACAGTTTTTTGGTATCAGGGAACATGACATATAATACGACAAAATTACAGTGCCCACATTTTAAGAAGCACAACCTTGCCAACTTTCGATAACATTTTCAACCCATATATTATCTTCTAAATCTTATCTTTCAAGAACTTGAAAAATGAATTTTTTGATCTACCTCCTAGCGAAGGTAATCCCAAGTAATTACCACTCGATTTGTCACCCCAAGAATACCTTTAACTTCCTGTTGTTTGTCTCTTTGGACATTATAGCTAAAGAAAATTCAGGACTTTTGATAATTAATGGCTTGGCCAGATAATAATTCATACTAGTATTAAGGATCTTTTCGCCTTTGCTTGACTTCATTATGATCAGCTATAAATAATAAGAAACTATCATCAGCAAATAAAAGATGTGTAACAGAAGGAGCTGTACTACTTACTTTGCATCCATGAATTATGTTCCTTTTGATAAACAAATTTAGTACAAAAGGATTGATTTTAAATTTCACGGGGGTGTATTAGGCCATATTAACACCAAATGTAGTTAACATCCGTTGATATTCAAGTTATATAATTGATCAGTATATTAGTGTTATTGCGAAATTTTTTTTTTACTTGCAGATTGCGGGTATTGATAAGCTTTCTGCCTAAAAATTGTCCAGTCTTTATACTTACAGACGTATAGACAGAGCATATGTCTTCCAATATCGTATGGGAGGTTGGAGGAAGTAATTTTTAGGTCTTAAATATATATTTTGAGTTATTTTTTGATATTTAGTTTGACTTTAATCATTCAAATGATCACAGTTAAGTTTGATAATCAGTTGAGTGACAAACTTTGATATTTAACCCGATAATAATGATTCATGACATCGCAATCCTAATAATGTAAAATTCCCGATAATATTGGTGATGTCCTGTAGCAAAACCAAAGAGGCTAAAACAACACTCTTTTCATTCTCATGTGTAACAATTTTAACAATTTTTTTTAATGGTCGACACATTTATAAAGTGTCTAATAAATGGCCCCGTATACAATAAAATAAATACTTGGAACATGTCTGATAAAAAAATATATTCTCTTGAGTCATATAATGTCAATTCATTATAAATAACATACTTCGTATTTTCTATTTTTTTCCATTTATGTCAAGTCACAAACGTTATATGTGACAACATATAACTAAAATTAGTCATATGGCTTAGCTAGCACCTAATTAAACCTACAATTCCTAAATAATTTGTTTACCTTTCAGGAAATAATGGTTTTCGCATGACTTGTCTGCTACATGTAAGAGGGGATTAGTCTCCTATTTCAAATGAACAGACAGTTTCCAGTACATGCCATAGAACCTTATAGCTAAAGACATTCATATGTTTAATCTAGAAAATACACAAAGAGGTGCACCAAGAAGCAGATGCCAAGTATAAAGATGTCACATATGAAGCAAACTAGTGAAACCCTACAACAGATATAACTGTAAAACATATCATTGCATCCACGGCCATAACCATGGCAAATCATAGGTCACAAAATTAAACAGTGCAGTTGAGTTAACATTCACGAACAAAAATTAAACGTTGCAGTTGAGTTAACATACACAAATATAAACAATTTCAAGTAATGAAGTTGTAAAGAATATAACGTCAGAAAATAACAAATCAGAAATAACAAATCAGAAACAAAATAGAATGACAGCTGGATAGAGTAGTGGGAGTTAGTTAGAGGTTCTAGTATATATATATATATATATATATATATATATATATATATATATATATATGGCCTTGTACTCAGAATGAGGGATGACTTGAAATACAATAAAAAACATATGCTTTTTTTATGTAATGTAAATTACAGCTTTTATGACTGTTTCATAGTTATAATAAATAGAGATTACAATCTTACATGGTATCAGAGCTAAAATCTGGATAAAATGATGTTTACTCTGGTGTATACTTGGTCTCAATTCATCTCTATGGTATCAACTCCTCTTTGTGACTTCATTTCATTGTCGATATCTGTGTGTATCGATGTATATACGTATAGATCTATGTGATTTGTGTTCTACTACTTGAGATTGTTACTTGTTTACATTATTCCCAATCTATTTTTTTATGATTTACGACTTTTGTTGTTTATCGCTTGCCAATTTCTGCTCTCATCTAAATTTGTTCATCACTAATTGAACTATTCGGTACTAGTAATTGTCTGTATTTGATGTGTTGGTATCGTTGTTAAATTCATAAATCTCATAGATCCAAACTTCCACACAATTTTTCTTTATGGCATCTCCATCATCTTATTCTTCCACTGTTTCGAGCTCTCTTGTCTCCATTGATTCCAATCATCCATATTATTTTCATCCGTCTGATAATCCAGGCATGACTTTGACCATGATTGTTTTAACTGAACAAAATTATAATCAGTGGAGTCGTTCCATGGAAATTTCCTTGTCGTCCAAGTTGAAACTTGGTTTTGTTGATGGCTCATATAATATGCCTACTGCCAATTCCGCTTTACTAGCTCACTGAAATAGGTGTAATAATTTGGTTACCTCCTAGATCTTAAACTCTGTGTCTGTGGACATTAGAGACAATGTTGTGTATATGAAAAATGCTCACCTAATTTGGCAAGATCTGACTGCTCGATATGCACAAAGCAATGTACCTCAGATGTTTCATCTTAGAAAGCAACTGACTCAACTTTCTCAAGGGACTATGTCAATTGCTACCTATTTCACCGAGTATCGAACTCTTAGTGATGAGTTGGATTGTTTGTCTACTAAACCTACCTGCAGTTGTGCTAAATGCACCTGCAATGTTAATGCCAATCATGTGAAATATGAAGAATCTCTGCAACTTACTCAGTTTCTCATGGGGTTAAATGAGCATTATACTGCTGTCGGGGGTCAACTTCTGATTATGACTCCGTTACCTACTTTGAGCCAGTGTTATAGTATGCTATTATAGGAAGAAAATCAACGCAATAGTTCTTCTCATATCTTTGTGGATAAACTTGCTATGAATGTCAAGACTTCTCCATACAACAGGTTTTAGAGTCCTAAGGGCAATACTTCTGTAAACAAGAAGACTGAGTTGGAGTCCAAGGACATGCAATGTGACTACTGTCATCAGTCTGGTCACTCTAGAGACAAGTGCTTCTGCCTTCATGGCTTCCCTCAATGGCACAAATCTTTCGGGAAACCTAAACCCAAACCTAAGTTTATGCAGCAGGAAAATGCCAACAATGTTGTTGTCACTAGTACTGAGCATGTGCCTGATACTTCTAATGTTGCTGATTCCTCTGGTTGTGGGCTGTCTCCTGCTCAATACTTGAATCTCTTACAAATGCTTCAAGCAACAAGTCACTGTAGCTGATGGTAATCACCTGGTTTGTCAACATGTGGTTAAGAATTTCTGTTAAAAATTAAATGGTCATGAGTTTTCTGCTCATGTGTTTTTGATAGATCTGGGCAGTTGTGATATGGTATTAGGTGTACAGTGGCTTAGTACGTTGGGTACAGTGAGATGGGATTTTAAGAATTTGATCATGGAATTCATGTTAGCTGGGAACTTGTTTAAACTAAGGGGAATTTCACCAAAGAAACTCAAAGTATTGACATGTGATTGTTCTTCCAAATTATTCAAAAATGCTGCTCAGTTGTATTTCTTGCAAATAAATGAGATCTCTTCCCTTGCTGATGAGTCCAGCAAAGATTCTGTTAATGCTGAAATTCAGGAAAAATCAGTGGAAACTATTAATGCAGATCAGGGGCCTGTCAGTGAACTCTCCAGGTTAAAGAAAGAATATGCTGATATCTTTAAGGAACCTGTTGCATTACCTCCTACAAGAGGGATATTTGATCATAGGATTCCTCTGCAGGAAGGGGCTAATCCTGTGAATATTAGGCCCTATAGATACCCATTAAAACAAAGGGATGTGATAAAACAACTCATTGAGGAAATGGTGAAAAGAGGGATTATCAGGAATAGTGCTAGCCCCTTTGCCTCTCCTGTTGTTTTAGTAGGAAAGAAGGATGGTACATGGAGACTTTGTGTGGATTACATGGATTTAAATAAGAAAATGGTCAAAGATAAATATCCTATTCCAGTAGTTGATGAACTTATTGATGAACTAGCAGGGGCAACTGTTTTCAGCAAGATTGATTTGAGAGCCGGGTACCATCAATTAAGAGTGCATGATGAGGATATTTTCAAAACAGCTTTCAAGACTCATAATGGTCATTATGAGTTTTTAGTGATGCCTTTTGGGCTTACTAATGTACCAGCTTCTTTTCAAGGATGTATGAATGCTATCTTCAAACCTTTGCTCAGAAAGAGTGTGTTAGTATTTTTTGATGACATTCTTATATATAGTCAATCTGTTTCTGATCATTGTCATCATTTATCTTTAGTATTTGATTTGATGAGGCAACATTCATTGTTTGCAAAAGAAAGCAAGTGTTGCTTTGTGATGGAGAAAATTGAGTACTTGGGATATTTTATCTCTGCTAGGGGAGTTGAGACTGATTCTAGGAAGATGGAGTCTGTAGCTAAGTGGCCAACTCCAAAATGTGTTAAAGATTTGAGGAATTTTCTAGGCTTAGCTGGGTATTATAGAAAGTTCATCAGGAACTATGCTGGAATTAATAGAAGTTTGACTGATCTGCTGAAGAAGGGTACTTTTCAGTGAAATGAGCAGGCTCAAGTAACATTTGAGAAATTAAAGAATGCCTTGGTTGCTGCTCCAATTTTAGCTCTTCCCAACTTCACTAAAATGTTTGTGTTGGAAACTGATGCCTCTAAGGATGGAATAGGTGCAGTTCTGATGCATGACAATCACCCTTTGGCATTTTTAAGCAAATCTTTGGGGCCTAGATGGCAGAAACTTTCAGTTTATGAAAAAGAACTCTTGGCTATTGTTACTGCAGTTCAAAAGTGGGAGCAATACCTATGTGGAGCTCATTTTATTATCAAAACTGATCAAAAAAGTTTGAAATGGCTTTTACAACAGAGGATCTCTACTCCATTTCAACATTTCTGGCTTTCTAAGTTGATGGGTTTTGATTATGAGATTCAATATAAAGGAAGAGTTGATAACAAGGTTGCAGATGCTTATCCAGAGTACAAGGATCTGAAATTTGACTTAGCCATCTCTGTTGTGAATTCAGATTTAGTTCAACAGATTCATGCTAGCTACAATCTTGATTCTGAGTTGGCAGATCTTGTTGTTAAACTTCCACAAGGAATTGTTCATGATAAGTTCCAATGGCAACAGGATTTTTTGAGAAAGAAAGGGAAGATTGTGGTGGGTCCTGATGTTATATTAAGGAAGAAAATTATGGAGTGGCACCATAAAACACCTGAAGGAGGTCATGCAGGGAGGGATATTACTTTACAAAGGGTAAAAAGTTTATTTTATTGGACTGGTATTTTAACACCCCAACTAATTATGATTTCTTAAGAAAATACTTATTTAAAACCAAACTCCATTAAAATCCGATAAAACTTTACAACTTCTCAAAAATACAATAAACTTACAATTCTTGAATTAAAATACAACTAAATTACAACCATGCCAACAAACTCTCAGAGAAATCTAAGATATGCCAAACTACTCAAAGTTCTATAACTCGCACCCTTCCCATAAGTAGCCCGCCTAAGTAAGAATACCTGCCGGAGGAATACAAAGAGAAAAAGGACCGGCAGTGAGCGAAAGGCTCATATACGGACATAAAATAAAGCATAACTGAACAAAGATTAAAAGATGATGAGGCTAAGAACACAACTGAATATCTGAGTGAAACACAATAATAATAATGAATGAGATAATATAAAAACAATAAATACTCAACTCATAAAACAAAACTAAATGCTTACCACCCAAAACTTATCATACTCTTACACATATCCTTATCAATTATACATAATAATCACAAATAATATAACCGAAAGAGTATTAATAAAATGGAATCATACCCTTACACATACTCTTACACATATTCTCACACCTACAAAATAACACATAAAATAGTTTACATACGAACATGGGAGATAATCTTACACTTACAGGATGTCCTACATTTTCGGTAATCCAGAAATATGTAGTCATCAAAACTTACAGGAGCACAAATCAAATGCTACCCAATATCTTACTGGGGCTTGCACGACAATAAGCACGTGCTACCCAAAAGGCCAAATCATACACATACTAGCCATGGCTATACGTGTCCCACAAATTTGGCGACACACCCATACAATTTAAGTACACCGCATAGGAGGTGCCAAACACGAGATTATCCACTCGCGACGGATGTCTTACAAACTCCCCAGTCATACAAATAACATAAATAACTCAAAATAAATACTTGAAGATCACACACTCAAATGTCTTACATCTCCAAAATCATATATAAATTTATCAAATAATCTCAAAACACTATAAGCCAACATCACGAAACAAAATAATATAACAAATCACTAATTATTGATAAGCTCAAATCTGATCAGTTCCAAAGAATGTCAAATTACTGCATAAAGATGAAGTCAACTGAAAAAGTACGAAACACGAAAGTCGTAGGAAATTCCGAGACCTTTCCAGAATGGCAAGGCTCGTAAAAAATGAACAAGTAACGAATTCAGAAAATAAATAAATGCGGACTGCAGAACAGAATCAGCCCCTGATTACAATTGTATTTTGATGTTGAAGACATCAAAATCACAGAATTTAGCAGCCGAATGTAAACGCAAATTGCAGATATCGAAAAGAGCTTTCCAGAATGGTATTGCTCATAATATTTGAACAAATATTCAATTTATAATGAATTTATGAAGTTAGGCCGAACAAACAGAAATTTCAGCAATAGATTACACAAACAACAGATTTTGACATATTTACAAGCATAATTTCAGAAAGTACAAAGAACGAAAAACGAAGATAATCAAATTAGCTTTACAACGAGAATAAAATCACAATCATACGATAAACAACGAATCGGATGCGAATTTAACAAAATTCAGAATATGCAATATACATACACGAATTCGAATACGAAAAGAAAGAATACAAGAAAGATATCCGTACACACGAATTCGAATACGAAAATAAAGAGTACGAGAAATATATCCGTACACACGAATTTGAATTTGAAAAGAAAGAGTACAAAAAGATGTCCGTACCTCGAGATCTTAGTAACCGAGAATGCTAATAACGATTTCAGAACCACATATCACAAGAACCCTAATTCCACAAACGCCAAATTCATAATTCTCCAAAAAGTTCTTGATATTCATCTCAATCTCCATCTATTTTCTCTTTCTCCCTCTCTCTCTCTCCTCTCTTCTCCGATCAAAGTAACGCAAACCCTTTTTTTAGCAAACCCTAACTCTTGTCTTCCTTCTTTCTCTTTTTTTTTTATTAAAACCCTCACTCTTTTTTTAATAAAAGCCTTACTATTTTTTTTAAACTAATACTTTTAAAACAATATTCTGAATAAAAGAATAAAAATAAACTTATAAAAACTATTTTAACTACAGCACACTGACATTAATAAATATTTAAATCAAATAATCCAATTAAAAAAATAATTATAAAATATCGGGATGTTATAGGTATGACTCAAGATGTCAGGTCTTAAGTCAGGAACTGTGTAGTGTGTCAAGCCTCAAAGTATGATACTAGTGCCTCACCTGGGTTGTTGCAGCCTTTACCAGTTCCGACTGAGGTTTGGGTGGATATTTCTATGGATTTTATCACTGGTCTACCTAAATCTAATGGTAAAGAAGTGATATTTGTGGTGGTGGATAAATTAAGCAAATACTCACATTTTATGCCATTATCTCACCCTTTTACTACTTCAATGGTAGCTCAAGTGTATCTAGATCAGGTGTTTAAATTGCATGGTTGGCCTAGATCCATTGTCAGTGATCGCGATCCCGTTTTCTTAAGTCACTTCTGGAAGACATTATTCACCTTGCATGGAACTGATTTTCTGTTGTCATCTGCTTACCATCCTCAGACTGATGGCCAGACAGAGGTGGTCACCAGATGTTTGGAATCTTATCTGAGATGTATGTGTGCAGATTCACCCAAGGAATGGTCTATTTGATTGCCTTTAGCTGAATGGTGGTTCAATACTCACTATCATTATTCTTTATTGATGACTCCTTATGAAGTAGTGTATAATCAGACTCCCCCTCTTCATTTACCATACTACCGGGAGAATGCGCTGTTGCTGTGGTGGATAGGAGTATGCAGAAACGGGAAAGAATGATTTCTGTATTAAGGGAGAATTTATTGAAAGCTCAAGTCAGGATGAAAAATTTAGCTGACAAGCATAGATCAGATAGAGTTTTCCAGCAAGGAGAATGGGTTTGGTGGAAATTACAACCTTATAGACAATCATCATTACAAGTAAGGTCCAATCAAAAATTGTCTTCTAAGTACTTTGGACCATTTCAGATCGGTGAATGTGTGGGCAAGGTTGCGTATAAACTGAAGTTGCATGTGGATGCAAAGATACATGATGTTTTTCATGTATCTGAATTGAAGAAGTTCTGGGGAGATCCACCGGTGACTATCAGTTGTCCTGATTGGATCACTGTGTCTGGTACAAATGTGGTTCCAATTCCTTGTGCTATCTTAGATACTAGGATGATCAAAGTTTATAATGCTCCTCAGGTTCAGTATCTAATTCAGAGGGAAGGACATTCTATTCATGAAGCTACTTGGGAGGTGACAGCTGGTTTTATTTCCAGATTTCCGGAGTTTCCTGTTGTGCAACAGACTTGAGGAAAAGTCTGTTTTGGAGAGGGAAGATATGATAGAGTCTGTCAGCTCTAGTATATAGTCAAAATCGATTAAATGGTCAAAGTTACTCTATTAGTTAAAGCATTACAAAAGAGCGGGAAATTCCGTTAGGATTATCAGTGTATAATAGAGTTATATATCGCGATTTCTCCTGCACCAGAAACTCCACCAGCAAAAACGATTTTGGAATCAAAAAGACCACAGCCCATAGCAGAAACCCTACTGACACACTCTTCCAAGGCCAAGTTTGGTCTAAAAATCGGTGAATTGTCCATCAAATCACTCTCTTTAGTAGAATATATCACATAAACAGGCTCTTGTTTCGCATTTTTTGCTTCGAAACACAAATATAATTTGGTCTCATCCATCCTCCAAGATTACTACTGTCACTGAAAAATTAATTCATCAGTAATATCAGGGTCATATTTATGAGGCTAATGTTACAACATAAATCTATATATTCATCCAAATTATTCTTTTTCTTCGCATAAATTCACAAATTAGGGTGGCAATTAGGCACAATTTAGTTTACAGGAGCTAACATTCACAGGATTTAAAATAGATACTAAACAATCAAACACGTTGTGGGCAATATGATGTTAATAATAATAACTAATTAAAAAAACCAACGAATTGAGAAATCTAATGAATCTCACCTTGAAAATGATTTCGAAGTTGATCTAAGAACGCTCCTGTTAAAATGACCCAACAAAATATATCACATTGATCACATTTAAATTTAATTCATATGCTTAATTTAAAACCTCAATATTTATCAAATTTTGTTGCCTTATTATCACTTTTTACTTAACATCGTAAAATTGGGTGATGACCCTAAATATCACCTTTTTTTTATCTTAGATAACCCGCAACCGTTACTGTTCGGGTGCGCATTGGGCCCTAAATATCACTTTGAGGTTAAAAATGACCCAAAATTTAATTTCTAAAAATAATGGCTCTAAATGTCACTTTAAAACGGTACATTATGTAACGTTTATGTAAAATGCCCAAAACGCTACACGATGTAGCGTTTTGGCACTTTATTTTTTTTTATATGTACTATATAATGTACCATTTAGAGTCAGAATGCTACTTCAACTAACGTTCTGCAAATTATAAAAAAATTAAAAGAAAATAAAGTGCCAAAACGCTACATGATGTAATATTTTCATTTTTTTAAAAAAAATACAAAACGTTACACGAGGTACCGTCATAAAGTGATTTTTGGGCCATTATTTTCAAAAGTAACATTTTAGGTCACTTAACACTCAGAAATGATATTTTGATCAATTTCTCAAAAATTAAAGAAAAATACTAAAAACCCCAAAAAAAATAGAGATTAAGAATACTGAGTTAACCTCGAACATGGCTGCATCTGGTCCTAATCCTAGCAAGCAATTGTTATATCAATTCACAAAAAATTACCTTTAATTTTACCCTCAAGTATTTCTTTTTTTAATCTTTTATTTCCTCCGTCCGATTTTATATGTCATGTTTAATTTTTTTATCGTAAAATTGATCAGAAATTTCACATATACATTATCAAAAATATTTATAAAAATTATATCATTACAAAGTATGTTTAGTATAATTTAATACGTATTTTTCAGTTTTTTAAAATAATTAAAAAATAAATTTTTATAAAGTTGAGTCAATTTAAGAAGAGAGATGAATTGAGAGGTGGGAAGTAACAAACTTGTAACAGTCTTTGCTTGCCAGGGATCATTAATTTATTGTTGTCTTTAATAAGTTAAAACTGTGAAGCTTTCTTAAATTTCATTCTGTTGGCAGAACTAGTTCATTTTGAAAGATTTAAGCACACACCCTTAAGAGGATTTCAAGTTACGATGATTTCAAGCTCTAGCTCCGGATTCGATGAGCATCGATGGATCATTCACATTCGTAAATCCCTTAACGAAGATCCAGAAGAAGAAGCTGATATTCCTGTTACCATATTCAATGTCCCGAAATCTCTACTTTTAAACAATGCAGATGCTTATGTGCCTCAACAGGTTGCTTTAGGTCCGTATCATCATTGGCGTCCCGAGTTGTATGAGATGGAAAGATATAAGCTTGGTTCTGCCAAAAGAACACTTAAAATAATGCAAAGTGTTCGATTTCAACATCTTGTTGATCAATTTACACTTATTGAGCCAACAATTCGCGCTTGTTATCATAAGTACCTTGACATTAGCGGTGAGACCCTAGCGTGGATGATGGTCATTGATGTGTCGTTTTTGCTTGAGTTTCTTCACATTTACGCTGTGAAGTCACGAGGGAAAGTTTTGCGTAGAGTTAGTTCAAGAATGTCACATTTGATTGATTTTGCGGAGAGGAAGTCAGGTCATAATGCCATTCTCAGAGACATGATAATGTTGGAAAATCAGATTCCAATGTTTTTGTTAAGGAAAATGCTGGAATTTCAGCTCTCATCTGTGGAGAGTGCGGATGACACGTTGCTTTCGATGCTAGGAGGAGTATGTAATGTGCTTTCACCGTTTAGAGTGATGATCGACTTAAGTGCTATTCAGATTAGAGATCAGGTGCACATTCTGGGTTTTTTGTACCAAGCGATCTTGCCTACTAAATCAGAAGGGTCATTATCAGAACTCATGGAAACTGATAGTCAAAATGGAACAAAGGTATCTCAAGAAAAAAGTTCTAATTTTGGTGAACAGCTCCTTGATATAATAACAAGATCTTTTTCGGTTATGGTGAGTTTTTTCAAAAGAATTTTACAGTCTAGACATGTTAAAGTAATTTTAAGATTACCTTGGTTGATCATTTCTAACTTACCTGGAATTAGTACTCTGAAACAACCCATCGAAGATCTTTGCTGCTCAAGAGGTAAAGATGAGGAGGAGAAGAAGCCTGGAAATTGCAGTAAAGAAAATGATCATATTAATAAGCCTCCAACAGTTGAGGAGATCTCCATTCCCTCTGTCACTGAACTTTACAAGTCCGGGATAAGTTTTGTACCTACAGATGGTAGCATCATGACATTAGGTTTCGATTCTAAAACATCTACATTCTCCCTTCCAACCATTACTTTGGACGTGAACACAGAAATTGTCTTGAGAAACTTGGTAGCATATGAAGCTTGCAATGCATCAGGGCCCCTGGTTTTTACGCGTTACACTGAGCTAATGAATGGAATCATTGACACTGAAGAGGATGCAAGATTGCTTAGAGAAAGGGGAATTGTTTTGAACCTTTTGAAGAGTGATGAAGAGGTTGCAAATCTGTGGAATGGAATGAGCAGGTCTATTAGACTGACAAAAGTGCAATTCATGGATAAAATGATTGAAGATATAAACAAGTATTATAGTGGAAAGTGGACAATTAAAATTGAAAAGTTCATCAAGCTATATGTGTTCAAGTCCTGGAAAATCCTCATATTGGTTGCTGCTGTTCTGCTTTTGCTATTGATGAGCTTACAAGTGTTCTCGTCAATGTACAGGTTCTATCACCTATTTCAGATGAGGAACATGCGATGATTCAGGTTCTATATACTAAATTTTCTGATATTTGATCAGTACAGTATAGGGTGGACTTGAGTCTGGTAAAATTTGACATTTTTATGCCTTATGCTCATACTTGGTCATGCCCCATGCTGGTTGACTTGTGATCTTTATTTATTTCAGTGACACTAGAGTTTGCATTATTAAACGGATACAAAGTTTACTTATGATCAGTGATGGTCATCACGTTTGGCTACCTAATATACATTATTTGTAAAACTTCATTCTTATGAATGTGTAGATTGTTGAGAGCTACTGGTTTTTAAGGTCTGTAAGCAAGGAGTCTCCAAGGAACAACATATGCTTTGCTCTTTCACTCGAGCATTATGGTGTTCTTAAAACAACAATCTGTCTTGCATTATATCATGATAGAGTACTATATACACCGCAATATATGAAACTCAAAAGAGTAGATAAAACTAAATAAAACCCCGAAAAAAAACTGTCTGAGTTTAGCTTAGACCTGGGTACTGATAATTAACACCATAAGCTAATCAGTAATCACAGGCTGGCTGCAACTGAAGCCCATCATTTGTCACTGAAATCACTTTAGAGAACGAAGTTTATAAGATTCTCAAGTAGGTTTCAAATTTCGGAACATTGCATCCCACCCGGATTCTTCAACAGCACTGATAGAACAGGACTCATCATCATCATCAGCATAATTTTGATAGCGATCATGAACTATTGGACCAGAAAAGTTGGTGACCTTATTTTTATAGCGGTCATGAACTATTGGACCAGAAAAACTGGCGACTTTACCTTTTTTGAGCAATGGTCTTCCTTGCCTGGACATCACCAAGCTCTTACTCCTCTTTGCCATAGAGCCTTTGCATTTTATGTCTCTAGGAACCAGAACAAGAGCCGCATCTTCTCGACGAGAAAAAGTTGGAATGTACTTAGCCAAACACCTTTTTGTTTGCTTGATGGCAACAAGAATCTTCGATATAGGTCGTGCTCTGCTTGGTGTTGTCACTTTCCTTGCATGCTTAAGAATCTCTAGCCTGTGTTTGGCTATACAGATGCCCATGCTTTGGAGGAATTCATGGTTAAAGTGAGCTAAATCGACTTCTTCAAGCTCGTTTCGTGATAAAATGAGGCTGTACTCATAAACAAGAGTAGGCTCCATTCCAGTTTTTGATAGCCAGGAATACCAGTCCATGTCCATGGTTGTCTTTATGCAGTGATTAGTATGATGAAAATGTTGAGTGTGCTTCTTACTGGGAGATACTCATATATATAGTATGCAGAACAGTTTGATGACATAAATTTTGTTTACAATGAGATGACATTGATTATCTTGGATTTAAGGTTTTTTTTGGCCGGCCAGCCGACCACAGACTACAGTCGGCTGTTTTAACTGAAAGTGCTTAGCAACTACTTAATGACTAAACCTTAGCAATTCCTTTAATGAAGAGTGAACCTTATAAAATTCTTTAACAAATACAATAACTGAATTGTTTCAACGCGATTATTAGTTAACAACAACGCCCTAGAGTAGAAAAAAGTAAACAATAGCATCTGACAGTCATTAGTGTGTGAAGGAACTAGTTGTTGCAGTAGTAATATGAGGAGGAGCCAGAAGGACAATCCTGTGAATGGAAAGTACAGTTAAAACATGTTCAGAGCAGTTCTTATCATCTAGAGGAGTCCAACATGGATCATTTCTCGCGTAATTTGGTCTCCAGTACCATACCACGAAACATTCAGAAGTGGACCACTAGTGTCTCTTCCGCTAAATTTCTGGGAACCCCCTGGAGGAACATCAGTTGTTGAAGGAGTCATTGATTATTTGGGATTTTGACATATTGAATTTACTATAAGACAGTAATTTGTTACCGTTCATGTTTATAGAGCTTCTGGGAAATTATAAATAGAGATCTGCAGCTCAATGCACATCCTCTTAACACTGCTCTCAGTCTCAGACCACAAAACAGCGCAAGTGAAAATTGTAAAAGAAACGGTTCACCTGGAATAATAAGCCCTAGAACTCGTATCAATGCAGAGAAGGGAAAAACGCCATAGCATCTCAAGAAATCGCGTGACTATAGGCAATTTAAGCAGCTAGGATGATCATGCACAAGGCCCTTTACATTCATAAGTGATAAAGAGACAGAATAACAAAGCCTAGCAAATTTTTTTTTAAAATTTAAAGAATGCAATAAATACCACTAAAGAATGAATACAAACATAGACAGCTTGACAAAGATTGCACTTCAGCAGCCTAGATGAACCTTCACTTTCTTTTACACTGGTCTAACTACCAAGGGATATTCTGACAGATCTATTGTGTGTTTTGTTGATATGTGTTACCAATCACTCCGACGATGCTAACAAGGATTGCAAATGTCAGCATTGACCAACACATAACCCTCTCAGTGGCGCTTAAACTAGTGCCTTGCTTACTTAACCTCAAAGCAACAAGTGAAGGAAATGTAAAACCCAATGAAACAGCTGTGGTTGCTCCTGTGAATTTGAAAGCTGTCCAGATATTTGGAATTGTAGTAGAGCCCAAGTAAAGAATAAATAGAAGTGCTCCGGTCAAGGCAAGACACCTTTGCCTACTCTCGGTAAGTGGAGGTGCTCCCTCAAACAACAAGGTATCAACAGTTTGTCGTAGGGAGAAATGAATTACAGGAAAAACAAGGATCAGATGAACAAGGTAAGAAATGCGGACAAAATAATTTAAAGCTGTGCTGTAAGGAACCCCGAGGTCTTTATCAAAGTTTGTCAGCACATCAGACTCAGTATCCTCTCCAAAGAGTAAATAACCTGAAGTTGCAGTGGAGGCATAAAGGAAAATACAAAGAACAGTTGAGATCCTCCCCACATGATTCATCTTCTCAGGTGACTTCCCTTCTAGCTCATTATAAATTGTCGGAACATTGAAATGAGAAACATAAGCATTTGTCATTATTGGAATGACCACAAGCAAATCCATTATCGCCTTTGTGGAGCTTAAATCAGGGGTCCATCTTGGAGCGTTGAGTGTCCCATTTAAGAGCCTAATGAAGGCGACAATAAAAGCAACAACAATAAAAATAACTGCAAGAACTACAGAAGCAGCTGATGTCAAGGTCAAAGAATCTATTCTATCCAAAGAACAAAGTGGTGCCAGAAAAACTATAAGCACCAGCAGAATCAACACCTTCCTATGATCCCAAAAACCATGCCCCCACCATTGATCGAAAAGTCCACTATGATGCAAGGAACCCGACATAACATCACCCAATATAATCAAATAAACTACCAGCACACCAGCATTGTTGAGGATAATGCAAATTTCAGAAAAAATCTTAGCCTGCTTCCCCAATGCATGTTGAACAACCTCTCCATAAGTAGTAGCATTAGTTTCAACAAAGTATCTAACAAGCAATTCAATACTAACTTCTGCCACAATTCCCATCACGATAATCAAAATCGTTCCCAGAATTATCCCCATGACTTTCATAGTTGCAGGTAAGGCCATAATCCCCGCGCCAATAACTGTGGTTGCAAGATTAAAAACAGCACCAGATAGTCCAGATCCTTCAGTCTTGCCATGTGAAACATAGGATGTCACATTAAATTCAAAATCTTTGTCGGAATTCTTGGATTTGAGATGACCAGGATCACCAGGCATTGCGCCTGCTCTTTGGCTGTTTTTATCGGAATCAAAAGCACCAGGCATGTTGTGATCATCACCTATTTTTATCTCTACAAATGGATTCCTGGAATCAGGTCAATAATACCTTTGCATGCATTACATTGACAAATATTATGAAAAAAAAACAAGTGCAATAATTAAAAACAAAAGAACAGAGAGATTGAAAAACTTACATGCATGAAAGATTGAAAATGTGATTCTTGAAATTTTTTCTGAACCAAAGAAAGAATTTGAACCATAAGGGGATGAATATATTATGGAAAAATAAACACTGCTATATCTCCGGGTAAAATGATTCGAGTGGCCAATATGCAATATGAGATATAGAAATAGAAAATTGCAAGGGGTAGATAAAATGATTCACTTTACATTTTTCTCATAGTTTATCTGGTCATATATTTATAAACTTTCGATAAGTTTTTTCATAAAGTTAAATTAATGTATATTTTTACTCTCATCGCTACAATATTACTTTGATTTTAGCTTTACGCTGTGAGTGTGAAAATTTTAACTCCTATATTTTTTTAAATAATCTATCCAAAGTATCCAAAACCTTTAGACTAGTGTATATTTTTACTCTCACATGTCGTAACGTAAATTTGATTTTAGCTTGTGTTTGGTATTGCCAGCTTTTCGCTGAAAAGTAGGTAAAAAACTGTTTCGTAAAATTTTAAAACTGCTTTTCGGAAAAGTGTTTTTGGTCTAAACGCTGTTGTTAGAGAAATTAAGTCCCCATGCTTTTAGAAAAAAACTGATTTCAGCTGTTGCGGGAAGCGAATGCTGATTTTATCATCAAAACCTTACCAAAACTATTATTATATTTAATTTTTTGCATCAAAACATATATATATATATATATATCAAAAAAATTACCAAACATTCATCTGATTTTTACAACAACACTTTTTCTAACAGTACAATAATTTTTAACAGCAATTTTTTAACAAAAATTTTAATTCGTGTTTTTCTAAATAGCCTATCAAAAGTATCCAAAACCTATGCCCTCCGTTCCTAAAAAGTTGTCGTCAATTTGACTGCTCAAAAGCCAATGATGAAAAACAGCATGATGAAATTCCTTCTGGCTCTTGTTCATATTACTACTGCAACAACAAGTAGTTGCTTCACATATTGATGATTGTCGTATCCGGATAAACATTCGATTCATGGAAATAAAAAGATCATTTTAACGATCAACTTATCTAAGATATGCAAAACGTGAAATGATTTGATGTAGAGAGCAAGTGAAAATATGCATAAGAGCAAAAAAAAATTGAAGGGGAAAAAGTTTGAAAAACACGACCACAGTGGGAGTCGAACCCACGACCTTTTGATCCGAAGTCAAACGCGCTAATCCACTGCGCTATGCGGTCAGATGAATCTATTCATGCCAACAAAATTAAAGAATACTTTTTCAATCCAATTGAATGTCTTTTTCACAGAATATGAAGAAATTAAATGTCATTTTTAAAAAAGTACCAAACAAACATTTTGAAAATTGACTACTGAGTAGGTTTACAGTTACAGACACTAATATGTCACAAACAACATTCTAGTACTTGGAACCTATAAATACCTTCCCTAATAATTTCATAATCTTTACAAGCAAACCACTCTTTCATTTCCTTAAAAACTAATCACAAGCCAAATAAAGCCATCAAGATGAAGAAAAGCAACATGATACCATCCCTCATTTTCTTATCTTCCATTTACATACTTCTCTGCATCACTCAAGCAACATATGCCATCCATTTTGCCTCTGCAACCAACATGTCAACTGCAGATCCATCAATGTCTTCTCCAACACCCGATGATCCTCCATCCGGTTGCCAGAATCTAACGGGAAGAGACACGAGAGACCCTCTGCTCAATGTTCCTTGGAACTGGAGACCAGATTACGCGAGGAATGATCCTTGTTGGACTCCACAGGATGACAAGAACTGCAGTGTTGCTGATCATGTTTTTAACCCTGATCAAGGCTTTGAGTCGTATACTTTCACTTGTTTGGACTGTACTTTCCATATGCAGTCTGGTCCTTCTGGCTCTTCTGCTTATCACTACTGCAATAACAAGTAGTTGTCTTGTTTTGCATACTAAGTATACTTAGTGCTACTAGTAATCGTTCTGATAATGTCAGGGCATGCCTCGATTGTTCTCTTGTTTGTCATATACTATAAATCAAATGCACGATAAATAAAGTTATCGATGATTACATTACGTTTCTTCTGTTATGCTTACAACACCTTACATTACAACTCGAGCACTCCCAAATCCACAAAAAGGAAGATAGGAAAGTTGGCCAAGCTATCCTGCCTAGTTTCATCACTCGATCATTATCAAACTGACTGCAATCTTTTTCTGTCCGCGAGGCTAGTAAGATACTTTTCAGGACTTTGTGGGAATGTATATACCATTAAGCACTGATCTGCAGACAAATAAAATCCTTCCGACTACCTTACATAACAAAAAATCGAACTTAAGGGCCAGTATTTATGATTTTTCGATTTTTCAAAATTATTTCATCAGGAGCAGTCCCCAGGTTGGCCTAATGCCTAAGATGCATAGATCTTGTGATAGAGTCTAAAGTCCTGCTAATCTTTCTTTCATTGGGAAGTTGAAATAGTTAGTTAGATCATTAACTTTGAACACTCGGGTTCCATGCTCATGTCTTTAATGTTACTTCACACATCTTTCTGAGGACTCTAACTCACTATATATCTTATACGTGTGTTTATTACTGACTACAGTCAAACCTCTTTAAAGTAATATGGTTGTGATCAAGAAAAAATATTACTTCAGTCAGTTTATTACTTTACAGGGAGTAAATATACATTGTATACATTATGCTGGGACCTCAGAAAAATATTATTTTAGCAAGGTTATTACCTTATTGATTATTACTTCATCGAGGTTCAACTGTACTAATTCATGAACGTCAACTATTTATTATTCTTTGAATTTTCAAATATGATTTTCATTTAGAAAATAATAATGAAATTGCGTATATTGGGAAGTCATCAACCTCAATCTGTCACTTGCGACCTTGGTCTCTATTAAGGTCAATGAGCTAAGTTATATATACTTTCAGCAAAAATATCATTCACAATTAGTATCTACTCAAATTTCTTTGCTCTTAGAGGGTAGCCAGATGAAATGCAGGCAGCATGGATGTGGATTTGATATGAATAAATGCCGCAAGTCCAGAAGAAATGCAGGCAGCATGAAATGAAAATGTGTAACTGCCACAAGGAAAGCAATTCAACAAAAACACCAAAACAGGCACCATGGATTGAATTGTAATGTACAACTGCCAAAAGGAGAGCAATTCAACTAATAAACTAAGGTTACATTAAGGGATTAATGAGTTGGGCTAGTCATACAAAGACCACCACCATCATGCATGAAAACAGGGACACCGGAGTAGAAAATACAGAATTTACATACTAAGCACAAGTCCTGTATTATATATGTCGTACACATTCCTTATCTGCTGTGCTCATCCAGTAACTTCTTTTTCTAGTTCCATTTTGTCGAGTTTCACATAATTGGCGAAAGAACCCAAATGATACGGAACATGTCTTGCTGAAACTGAAGGCTGAATTATATTTAGAAGCTTTAGCATTGCACTCAAACTAGGTCTAGTCAACTGGAACTTCCACGTCCATCTTCAAGCCCTGATTTCCAAGAATCTAGAAGCACATAAAGATATAAAAAATTAAGAAATATAAAATGAAATCTCAATGACCTCTTGAGGATTAATACCGGTAAAATTAAAGCCTGTGTATTGTGTAACATATGTCTAAACATGATACAGATGTTCACTGTTTTTACCAAAGTGTTGAGTCTTTTCTGTACTTACATTTATAAATAGCCAGTTAAAGCAGCTAATTCAAGGTTACTAAGTCTTTGAGCACCAAGATTTTACAACCTGGTCATTTGTATGAATGCACTGAATACTTTTAAATTCAATATTATAATACAAATTATTACACAACTTTCCTGCTTAAGAAGGTAATTCAGAATTCCGTGAGATAAATAATTTGGTATCCAGAGGATTGCTAACCGGATGGCTAATGATGGGTGGAGGTCGTATTTTATCGTGTTTACCTCACCCCAGACACTGTTACTCAAGCCAATACTAAGCAACTGCTTTAGCCAAACAACGCTACACAGTTTCAGTAAGTAAACTATTGTAGTAATTGTCCATTTTGCACGTCTTCAGCTATGTGTATCACAGTCTAAACGTAGCTGCTAAGTAGTAAGGTTGCTGTCCTTTGTTTGAAGTCTCGATGTAATAGTAGTGTGGTTTTTCAATATATACCCTTACATTCTTTTAAATCTTACAGTTACAGACATCCTTCGAGCACCTAAGTTAATATATTAATGTAGAAAGTAAGTACATAATATTGTTCCCTCTTTTTTTTCTTCAATTTTATACCTTTTGCTACTGTAAGTTACAATTATATTATAATTTCTAGAATTTACATGTACCTTTATGAAGTCATCCAACAATAATAGTGATTCCCTTGTATAACCAGCTTCCTTCATGACTTCGTTCAAAACTTCCTGGCAAAAGTGCAAAACAGGCTTAGCAAGGACCTTTCTTTTGTATGAGCGCTTTTCCATATAGGCCGTTGTGCCTACTGAGAATAATTTGAGGTTCTATTTAAGTTGCTCAAATTTTTGTCCTTCAAACTAAATTGACACATGACTCGCGCTATTAATGATTGCTCCACACGAAACTGATATGAAAATTAAATATCTTATGGGACTGAAGGAGGCAGAGCATATTTCAAGTTCACAGTTAAGCTTCAACAATTTGAAGAGTTGGCAAAAACAATAAAACATTAAAATCTATGGCTCATACCACATGCTGATACAGCGTCACATTCTTATGAAAAAAATGGTAGGGCAAGGCTAATGTTAATTGTTGGTTGCATACAATAGGAGGTCTCAACTCGTAGTCATGAAAACAATAGATATAGGATTATGATACCATGGGATTTCAGGACTGCCTCATCAAAACCATATTGGTCAATAGCCTCTTTATCATGAGATTGAGAGGAGAGAGACTGGAGAATTTCATTGCAAGTTGCAGAATTTATTATTATTTATTGTTTTAAGAATTTTTACAAATATATATAGCTAGGAATGATGCAATGAACTGACGGAGAAATTGTAGACATAATTTGGTCACGAGTTGAAAAATACACTCTTCTGCATAACAGTCAATCTGGGAGAAAACAGGTTTTACCATAGTCAGACTATCGTTTAGAAGCTTCTGACGGGGTATACACATGACATATTAACTTCAATTTGCTACTTGCAAGTGTTGCAAGTATCTATGAAGTTTAAGGCATTTTCACAAGTAAATAATAACCAAAGTAATGATGGAAAGAACAGGCTTTTTCACTGGTTTAACTGGTGGGGTATACATTATTTGTGACTAATCAGACAACCTTCAAGTACATCAATAGCAGCATATGGAGTATACTAAAATGAATATTGTAAAACTGCCTGGCTTATCTAGAGCAGATGATCTTAATCAGGTAGCTCTGAAGACAGAGTTTGATCTATCTCTTCTCTTTCTAAGAAGAAAGTTTCGTAGGATACGAGACCTCCATGTTATGAATGCATGTAATCAAGAATAACAGAAAAAACACTAATTTTATACCTCTCTTTGATCATCGGACATATATGAGCCAGTCAAATCCCGAAGCACTTCTAATATTTCCTTGAAAGTTACTTTCCCATTGTAATCTACGTCGTATACTTTGAATATAACTACAAAAAACAATATATATTATATATTAGTTTACTGTATGAATCAGAAACTGTTCAAAAACCAGTTTTTATAAAAACACATAGTTCCCATGTACATTTCAAATCATTTAAGCACTGTACTATACATAACTCAAGTAAAATGGATCTTCAATATATCAAATCACTGTAAATAAGACGGGCCAACATATATTCCTCCATAAGTAAATTGTGATTTGTGCTTGACCCCAATTCAAGACAGAAGTATTCTGAAGCTTCTCACCAACTATACCACTTCAGTTCAACTATCTATTAACTACTGTTTGTCCATCGTGTTACAACAAAAACAAGACATAAACAATCAAAGTCAAATATACTTACGTTCGATTTTCTGCTTCATACTTGCTTTAGCACTAAAAGCCGATAAGAAAGCTACAAAGTCCTTAAAATTCAAACCATCCACCATCTTCAACAGCCTCTAGAAAATCACAAAAACCAAAATAATCAAAATTTAAACATATACTCCCATTACATCAATCAAAATACAATAACAAACCTAACAAATACAACAAATTCCACCAAACCAAAAACCCATAAAGGCGACGTTTATTTCAATGTGGCTCCTCTGAGTCTATGAGATATCTTACGAAAAACTTATATGACTTATACGTAACTTATAAGCTCGTAACCAACTACGAAACCTAAATAATTATAAAATAGCAATAGTCATACGTATTTTAGCACTAACATTGGACATGCTCTAACAAATACAACAAATTCGAAGAAACCAAAAACCCGTCAAAGCCTCGTTTATTTCGATGTAACCCAACTACGTAACTACAATCGAAACCAAAATAACCATAAAATATAATCAGGGGCAAGAAAGTAAAGTAACCTGAGAAAGCAAGTTCATTGAAAACTCAGGCACAGATAGAAACTCATCAGCAGAAATAAAACCCTTTGAAGAACGATCAAGCTGGCAAAATCTTTGATACAAAGACACTATTTCTTGCTGGGAAACTAATTAAAATTAATTAAAAATCAGTCACAAACAATTAAATAAAATTAAAAAAGGCCATTAAATAGAAAAGCTTACAGAGATTGTTGCAGTGTTGTTGAACTTCTTCAATATCATACTGAGTTAGCTTTGATGTTGCACTACCCATTTATTATAATTATCTAAAAATCAAAATTAACACTTAAGATCACAACTTTATGTATCAAGATTGAATCTTTTTTAGATTGAAAAGAAAAAAAAATAAGATAATTAAAGAATAATTATCTAAAAAACAAAAAACAACCTTAAAGATTACAACTTTATGTATCAAGATTGAAAAGAAAAAACAAGAAGATTAAAGGATAATTATCTAAAAAAAAAAAAATTAACCCTTAAGATCACAACTTTTTATGGATAAAGATTGAATTTTTTTAGATGAAAAGAAAAAAGATAAGAAAATTCAAGAGGATAGGAAGACTTTGGATATAGTGTGTGCGTGTATATTGTATATATACACTTTGACACTTGCTATATGGGGGATAAGTTAAGCTATTATCGAGGTTGAAAACCACCAACGTTGTCAGTTTCCCAAGGTTATTTTTCTTTTTTTGGTCCATCACGAGCAGATCGCAAGCAGACACGTTAAAAAAAATCCGAAACTCGAATTTCAATCCGAAAAAAATCCTGAAAAATTTGATCCGGAAAAAAGTTCGGCCCGACTAGCGGACCTTAAATAGGACTCCTTTTTTCTCGAAAATCCGGCACAGCCCAAATTCCGAAAAGTCCGGAAAAAAAACCCTGATTTACAAATGTCCGGATAAAAGTCCGGGCTTTTTGAAAAATCCGATTAAAAAACTGAATTTTTATATAAAATTTGAAAATATACAATACTTTTTATGATTTTAAAAATATTATATTAAAATATTAGAAGCAATTAAGGTATATATGAATATTTATATATTATATTACAAAATTATTATTTATTTCGGTGTCTAAACTACTATATCTGATATATCAAGATATTATTTTTTACGGTATTTAAACTACTCATAATTCGAGTTATAAAATATTAATTTTTTTTAATATATAAATAAAAAGCCCCGATAAAACCCGGTTCGGCCTGACTCGCGAGCCTAAAACGGGCCTTATATTTTTTAAGAAACGTGGCCTGGCCCGACCCGATTTTTAAAAAAGTCCGGCCAGATCCGTTTTAAAAAAACCGTGCTTTTTAAAGTTTGGATAAAACTCGGTCCGATAAACTTTTTGTGCATCTCTAATTATGAGGGGCTGGTTTTGTACGAGTCCAATTTTTTTGAAAACAAATTAATTTGAGCATGTTATTTTCGTCGAATGAAAAATGATGTTCAATTAATAACATAAACTTGATCATGAATATCTCGATTTAAGTACGGGAATCGTTAATTTACCATGTTCGTGCTGAATTTAATTTATTTTTTAAAATAATATGTATGATTCATAGCTTTCCGCAAAAATTAAATTTTAAAATTACATAATTAGTCATTAGTGAAAAATATCATTAGCGAAAAATGCATACCGAAAAAATATATTTAATTTTCAAAAATATCATTAGGTGCAGTGCTCAGGTCATTGCGTCTTCGAAAACCTTTTCAATTACATTTTTAGTTTTTTCTAGAAGCTAAATCGACCCTACTTTTTTAATTTCTTCTTATAGCTAAATGAATTACATTTTTTAGTTTCTTCTAATAGCTAAATCAACCTTCATTATTAAGCATATATTTGTTATACACTCACTCGGAAGATGCCATACATATATTATCCAATGTCATGACAATTGTTTTGTTTAAGTCTTTGTTTAAGTCAAGATCATTAAAATTTCGTAATAATTATTTGCTTATTAGAACACGGGTTAGTTATGACAATTGCTTTTATAGTTTCCCCGCAAGAATTATAATTATTATGACATAAATTGTTATGACACAAATATTATTATGGTCTTTTATAACATTGATTTTATTTCAAAGCTAAAATGTAAATTTCAAATCTTCCGTCTAGAGATAAAAATATAAAATTTAGATTTTCTTATTTAAAAATATTTAAATACAAATGCTCAGATTGTTAGGAGGAAAAACACACACGCATATTCGATATTCAATTTTATCAATACAAAGTCAGAGTCTGTCGCTTAAATACGGTTTACCTTTGTTCATGTGTTTTGCAGGCTATTGCGTGAGCCCGTAGGGTTTACCCAGTGCGTATCCGAAGGGTAACGACTGCGAGTTACCTATGATAAAAAAAAAGTATACACAATAATATATTTGACGTGAAAACCCCTGTCAAAACTTATATTATTAATCAAAATAATTATTAATAATAATTATTAATCAAAATAATTATTAATAATACATGAATATATAACATCTCGAGGGTGTCTTAAACTCGTACTTAAGTCAATGCCCAAGCATTCCTGTACGATACGTAAGACGGCTACATCTTTTAAACATACATGAAAATAATAAGATGATTATGTATATATAGCCATCACAAATTTAGCCAATAATACATATATAATCCGATTACAATAATAACTGTCAACCAATACAATTATTATCAAATCCGATTATGACAATTATTGTCTACCCATACAATTATTATTCATTCTCATTATGATAATAACTGCCTATCAACAAGCTTATATTATCTATTGGGTTTAAACACGACAATCCTCCCTTTAACTCAATACAATTTCAAATTCGAATTAACGATCACCTTCAAGCCATTGACGCCCGTTAGCCAATGCCTCCTCTCAAATAAAAATTAATTGATCCTGTTCTTCCAACTGTTGAGAATCACTAAAACCAGTATAGTGAACTCCAAACTACCGTTTATTCATCATAACGGCATATCCATCCACAAAATCACGTACATCAACCACGAATGCCTCCTTTCACTATTGAGTCACCCGATCCTTGTTTTCACAATCTTTCGGCCCCTTGAATAAGAACAACAACATCATTCAAAAAATTTCACCTGGTTATCAACCATCAAACCACTAAAACTATTGTAATGTTCCCTTCCATCTTCTATCTCGAGTCCGAACGAATTGATTCACGGTACAAGTCAACCGTCATACCGCACGTAACATTGTCTCTTCCTCTTGCGATCAAATCCATCATCGTACTTTATCTTACCAATTAAATTTTGAACGTTCCTCCAACTTAATTCATCATGAACCCGGACATTGGCTCTTGATACCACTTATTAGAAGAAAACACACACACACACACACATATTCGATATTCAATTTTACCTATATAGAGTACACACACAACAATATATTTGACGTGGAAAACCCGCGTCTCAACTTGTATTATTAATCAATATAATTATCAATAATACATCAATACATAACAACTCAATAGTGTCTCAAACTGATACTTGAGTCAACCAATGCTCAAGCATCTTTCAAACGATACCTAAGACGACTATATCTAAATAACATGACTATGTATATAAAACTATCAAAACTTAGCCAACAAAATATACCTAATCCGATTATAATAATAATTATCAACCCATATAATTATTATCCAATCCAATTATGACAATTATTATCTACCCATACAATTATTATTCATTCTCATTAAGATAATAATTCTGTATAACCAAGCGGATATTACCTATTGAGTTTAAAACCAACACAAATTTAACCGATATTTAGATTATTTTATCGAAAAAAGTTTCCCTGACGGAAGAACTTTCGCCGAAAATATTTTTCAAAAAAGTCCAAGATAAAAGGTTTCGGGGAAAATGTTTTTCAAAAAAAACTTATCATAATTTATGTTAGAGAGGAGTAGAGACTAAAAATAAGTTAATTTTTTATTTATTTGAAATGACATGTTATAGACTGGTATTACCTTAATTTGAACAAATTCAAATTCAAATTTTTACCATTTCATCTAATCAAATTCATGATTTAAAATGAAATACTTATCTGTAAGAGCATAACGAAAAATATCAAATATTAAACAAAGCTGGTATAAAATTGTTCAAAGACATGCTAAATAAGAGAAGATACAATGTTACTCCCTCTATCCCCTAGATTATATATATTGGGGGACATGACTCGACACATATTTTAATACTCCTATAAATTATAGTTTCATAAATAGTTTTTATCTTTTTGTTATGAATAAAAATTTGATGTTTGAATTTTAATACAAAAAAAGAAAAATTTAAAAATAAATTATGAAGATATACTCTATATTCGCCGTGCAAGTAGAGTAGAGCTGTTCACGAACCGAGCCGAGCTTAAATTTTTTTTCTGACGAGCCGAGCCGAGCCGAGCTTTCTTAACGAACAAAAACCTGTGTTCGAGCTCGAGCTCGTTAACGAACGAGCCGAACACGAGCTTTTATCGAACAAAATCGAGTCGAGTCGAACCGAGCCGAACACGAGCCGAACACGAGCTTTCTCCATCAAAATGAGCCGAGCCGAGCCGAGCTTAATTAAAAAATTCTGGTCAAAACACCGGTTGACTGTTAAAATAACAAATCAAATACTTTTATTTTTTTCTAAAAATTTTGTCATATCACTAAAAAATATTGATCTTAACATCCGTACGGTTGGATCATTCATAAATATTTTTTAAAAAATCAAAACATGAATACGAGACTAAACACTAGTTACAAGTAAAAGTCAAAACATTAATACGAGACTAAACACTAGTTACAAGTAAAGGTCAAAACACCGGTTGACTGTTAAAATAACATACCAAATACATTTATTTTTTTCTAAAACTTTTGTCATGTCACTAAAATATATAGATCTTAACATCCGTACGATTGGATCATCTATAAATATTTTTAAAAAAATCAAAACATGAATACGAGACTAAACACTAGTTACAAGTATTGTTCAAACAAGTGGTTGATTGTCAAAATAACAAACAAAATAAATTTATTTTTTTCTAAAATTTTTATCATGTCACTAAAATATATAGATATTAACATCCGTACGGTTGGATCATCTATAAATATTATTTAAAAAATCAAAACATTAATACGAGACTAAACACTAGTTACAAGTAAAGGTCAAAACACCGGTTGACTGTTTAAATAACAAACCAAATACATTTATTTTTTTCTAAAACTTTTGTCATGTCACTAAAATATATAGATCTTAACATCCGTACGGTTGTATCATCTATAAATATTTTTAAAAAAATCAAAACATGAATACGAGACTAAACACTAGTTGCAAGTATTGTTCAAACAAGTGGTTGATTGTAAAAATAAAAAACAAAATAAATTTATTTTTTTCTAAAATTTTTATCATGTCACTAAAATATATAGATATTAATATCCGTACGGTTGGATCATCTATAAATATTTTTAAAAAAATCAAAACATTAATACGAGACTAAACACTAGTTACAAGTAAAGGTCAAAACACCGGTTGACTATTAAAATAACAAACCAAATGCATTTATTTTTTTCTAAAACTTTTGTCATGTCACTAAAATATATAGATCTTAACATCCGTACGGTTGGATCATTCATAAATATTTTTAAAAAAATTGAAACATTAATATGAGACTAAACACTAGTTCTAACAGTTATTCAAACAATTGGTCGATTGTCAAAATAATAAATAAAATAATTTTTTTTTTCTAAATTTTTTATCATGTCACTAAAATATATAGATTTTAACATCCGTACGGTTGGATCATTTATAAATAATTTCAAAAAATCGAAACACCGATCAGGAAATAAATACTAGTTACAAGTAATAGTCAAATCACTTGCTAATTATTAAAATATCAAATTAAAAAATTAATTTTTAATATCTGAATTTTTTCAAATTACTAAAATATATATTTTGACATTCGTATAGTTCAATAATTTAAAAATATTTATAAAAAATTTGAATAAAATTCATAATAATTAAATATATAAAAAATAATTTTTTTTTTATTTTTTTTCGAGCCGAACCGAGCCGAGCTCGAGCCGAGCCGAGCTCGAGCCGAGCTCGAGCCGAACATGCCAAAAGCTCGGCTCGAGCTCGTTTTCTTAACGAACACATTTTTGTGTTCGAGCTCGAGTTCGAGCCCTTAACGAACCGAGCCGAACCGAGCCCTTAACGAGCCGAGCTCGAGCTTGTTCGCGAACGGCTCGGTTCGCGAACAGCTCTAAAGTAGAGTATTGAAAAAAAACTGTATATTATTGGATGGGCCGGTCTAATACATTTTAGGAATAATGTCAATTGAAGATTTGCCTGAACTCACAAGTCACAAGATCATAGATTTTATCAAAAATGATCAAAATATTAGTAATCTTTTATCATGTTCAAGCTTATTTTCGTATTAGATTATTAGAAAAAAAAACAGGGTGCAATCATACAAACTTGTCCCATGATTATCAAGACCATCAGTTATCATTGCTGAAGTAAGAAAGTTTGTCAGTACACAAACAAGATAAGACTCCATCATGCAGTTATCATTTGTGACCTGATCTTAATAAAAACCAAGAAGAGTGTTAAATTTTACCCGAAAATTAGCCATGGCTGAAGTTTTGCCTGCAGAAGAAGCAGAGATTTTGCTGTCAAAGCGAGTCCAAGAAATGGTCTTAGATGGTGAGGAGCCACCAGCACTTTACATATGCAGAGATGGCAAAGATACTGATGATCATAGTGATTCTTCGACGGTTTCTCCAGTTCCGGTTATCGATATAGGCCTTGTGTCATCTTCTGCAACATTGACAGATATATGCATCCTGGAGTTAGAAAAACTTAGATCAGCTCTGTCATCTTGGGGTTGCTTTCAGGTCAGCATGTAGTTAGACATGATGTTATATTTGTGTCTTTGGATATGCATTAGCAAGTCTTAATTATTTTTATACGAAGTTACTATTTGCTTACCAAATATGTGTACTCCTGAAGGGATTCTTCACTCACTTGCCGCACCGCGCACCGGATTCTTGGGGATTCTTGGGTGCACGGGGATTCTTCTCTCATCCACAAGCGAGAGAAGATAATACAAATACTTGAACATTTAATCAATAAACTATACTAAAATGCATCAGTTGAATTATCAAGTAGTAATAATAATATATATTTTAACAATAATGTACTCAAAATGAACTTATGTAGTTCATAATTTAGTTTAACTTGACCAAAACTCCTGAAAAATATATAAAAAATATATTTTTAAAGTATTAATGTTTGGCGAATCCCCCGCACCCGTATTCCCATATTTTTAGATTTTTCGAATTCCCATATCCCCACGCACCCGCACCCACACTCATGCTTCCTAGGTGTACTCCTAGGTAGTGTAACAATCTTTTTGCTTAGGAAAGAAGATGTTTGGATTGTGTTAAGCTTGAAATGTTCACTACAGACATTAAACTAGACATGTAATTACACATAAGTCAGAGTTGTGTACCGAAAATTTTCTTTTGGAACTTGTTGATCCTTGAATTATCTTCAGGCAATTGGTCATGGGATTCCAAGTTCATTGCTTGATGAGATGAGAAAGGTTGCAAAAGAGTTCTTTAAACAACCAGTGGCAGAGAAGAAAAAGATAGCCAAAACTGTTGCAGAATTCGAAGGATATGGGGCTGACCCTGCCCCTGAAGAAGGTCAGCCTCTAGATTGGTCGGATCGTATTGTTCTTGAAGTGTATCCTCAAGATAACAAGAATCTCAACTTGTGGCCAGAAAAGCCAGAATCATTCAGGTGCCCCTACTAGTCCCCAGGTAAAAATAATTGGTTCATCTCTCATCGCTAACATTATTTGTTTGTCGAACAGAGATATTCTAGAAGAATACACAATGAGAATAAAAATGTTAGCAGAAGTCACATCCAGAGTCCTTGCAAAGTCACTAAATCTACATCAGGATTGCTTTCTCGACGAGTTAGGTGATCAGGCAACGATAACTGCAAGATTCAATTACTATTCTTGTTGTCAGAGGCCTGATCTTGTTCTAGGCCTAAAACCACACTCAGACGTATCGGCTTTCACCATCGTTTTGCAAGATGAACCAGGTCTTCAAATCCGTAAAGATGACAGATGGTTTACAGTTCCAAAAAATCCTGATGCCCTTGTATTCATCTTAGGTGATCACATGGAGGTAATGTTATAAAATAGGAGTAAGTTTTTATCTTTCACTGTCAAGGAACCAGTCGCTCTAAAACTTTAAGGTGTTAGAGAAAGGCCCTTTCCAGGAGGATCTTATGTTATTAATCTAACATTCACATATAAGAAAGGCAAATTTGCAATGCTTCTAATAAGACTCATACCTAAAGGCATTGATCTTGTACCAACAGATAATGACGAATGGGATATTCAAGAGTCCGGTGCATAGAGTGCTGAGTAACTTACAAATGGAGAGGATTTCTATTGCCATGTTCTACAACCCACCTGCAGATAAAGAAATTGGACCACGGGATGATTTGGTGGATGAGGAAAACCCGAGGTTATTCAAGAAAGTCAAAGATTATGTTACAACATACTTCCAGTATTACCAGAGGGGGCAGAGAGCAATTCATACAGCACAAGTCTGATTGTCATCAAGGAACCTCTTTGATGTAGTTAAATGCAGCAGTTTGGTTTGCTTTAGGATATTTTTCTTTCTTATGCAACGCGGAACTGACTGTTACAATAAACACATCTTTCTCGTGCTAACACACTAGTGTTCTGTAACTGTAATAAGGTGCACCTAGCTCTTCCTTGAGCAGATTTGCAATCTAGATTTTCAAGTTTTGGAATAACCTTGTTTTCTTTTAGTGTAGTTTCTGTGCTAGTAAGTAGATAGGAACCAATGTTCAAATGGCAAAATTTACTAGTTTCATCAAACTGAGAGACAAAGTAAAAACATACTGGAGTTGTCATTCATGAACCACCTGCAAGACTTAGATGCATCAAAATGAAGCATTAGATGATGATCACTACATAATTCTATAACAAAGAATTACACATTCTTCCCGCCACACTTTGCACAATCTCTACTCCAAAAATGCTCCAGTACCTTGCAATCATCACTGCATACTTCTCGTCCTCCACAGTCGCTATGCTCCAGACCGCTCCTTAAATCAAACGACCCCGTTTCACTCTCTAATCCACTCCCTGACGACCTTTCATACTTAAATGCACTCCCCCCTGAGCCCGATTTATCGAAGATCTCCAACATGGATTCGAGTAGGGGAGTTGTTGGTTGTGGTAGGAACGGTGGAGATCTCCAGTACGAATAAGACAAATATAACAAAGATGATGCTTATGAACCAAAAATTTACCAACCTGGAGATGTTAATCCTGAAAAATCAGCTAATAAAGCATTACACAAAATTAACAAACAGGTCTTTACTACACATCATATTTGTTAACACAAACACTACAAAAATCAGATTCTGAACCAATTCCTGGAGATTTAATCCTGAACCAAAAAAGCTAATAATAAGATAATTGTGTACTGTAACTGTAATATAAGATTCTGGAAAGGATCTTCCTCTAACTGCTTGAGGTTTTAGATGAACCGGTTCTTTAACATTATTTCCTTTAACACCGTGAGGTTTTAGATGTACGGGTTCTTTAACACACCCCACTCTTCCTCGCGCAGATTTGCAATTTACATTTTTCTTGAAATAACACCTTCTTTTAATAGCGTAGTTTCTATGCTAGTGCGTAGATAGGAACCAATGTTGAAATGGCAAAATTTCGAAGTTTTATTAAACTGAAGGACAAAGTAAAATTTGCTAGTTCTGTAGATTTGCAAAGTTGTCATTCATGAAAGCATGTATGAAACCACCTGAAAGACTTAGATGTATCGAAATGAAGCATTTGATGATGATCTGATATGAGAGCTTTTATTTAGAGCTAAATAATAGCTAAATAATATTATTTCTTGCATTCCGGTATTTCTTATATAAGAAGTATCGACAACAGAAAATCATTATGAGTTTTGATAATAAATCTTCTGTGTTTCTCTTCACAAATTCTCTCTGCATCTCACATCTTTCTCAAACATAATTGTTCCTCTGTCATTGGAATCAGAGCCTTTTCCATCCACACTTCCTCGCCTGCAAACCCTACACTCTGTTTTTTCTGTTCACAATTTACGAAAAAAAAGATTAAATTAAAAATACAGTCTGGTCGTGTAAATCAGTCCTGGCGCCATCGACAAGGAGTTCAACAGCTATGGAGGATCAAATCAAGAACCTAGAAAAGAAATTTGAGCAGCAAACCACTGAAACTAACAAAAAATTTGATACACTGATGAATGTGCTGAGAGAGATGAAGGAAGCCCATATATCCCAGAATGACACAATAACAAAAGTTCGGGGGAATTTTCTTGAGAAACAAACACAGGAGGTCCAATTCACAACAAAACTCATCTCGGTTATGTGCCTAAGTTGGAATTTCCAAGGTTTGATGGTTCTAATCCTCGATTATGGGTTAAAAAGTGTTGTAAGTATTTCAACTTGTGCAAAATTCCTGAAGATCAGCGTGTTGATTTGGCTTCGTTATATATGATTGATAAGGCTGAAAACTGGATTTCTAGCTATTTGTCGGTAAGAAAATTTGTGGATTGGAATGATTTTGTGATATAATTTAATGCTAGGTTCAAGGATGAGACGGGAATTAACGTGGTCGAGCAGTTCAATAAGTTGCAACAACACGACTCTATTGAACTATATATAGATGAATTTGAAAATTTACGAGCCTTATAGGATGGTTGAAACCTGCTGTTAAACCCATGGTGAGGGCATTTAAACCAACCTCCATGGCTGATGTTGTAGAAATTGCAAGATTACAAGAGGAATCCCTTAATAGTGTTAATACAAAAATCATCAAGTCCACTGTGACCAACAACTACACCCCAAAATTTCAACAATACACACCCTCGCTAGCTAACACCAAACCACCATTACTACCAACACCGGAACCCAAACAAGTCATTACACCTTTCACTAAACATACTTCAACTCCTGCGAAAACTTTTAAACATATACCTGCCGATGTCAGAGCTGAAAAGATTGCAAAGGGACTGTGTTACTATTGTGACCATCCTTATGACAGGAACCATAAGTGTAAATTTTGAGAACATCAATTATTTACGATTGAGATCCCAGGAACGGATTTAGATGTGTATGATGATATGACAAATCAGGAAGAAGAGGGTACTACAGTAGGTGATCCTTTCATCTCTGTTAATGCTTTAGCGGGCAGTCAAAGTTTCCAAACAATGAGGGTTCAAGGTGCAGTGATTGGCAAAATCATAAATATTTTAATTGACTCGGGAAGTACTCATAACTTTCTGGACTTGTCACTTGCTAAAAAATTGGGTTGTAATTTAAAAGAAATTAACCCTCAGTCCATCACTGTAGCAGATGGCAGTCATCTTCCCTGTCAACATATCTGCAAAAATTTTATATGGAAGATACAAGGGTCTGAATTCAACACTGATGTGATGCTTATACCTTTAGAAAGTTGTGATATGGTGTTGGGTATTAAGTGGTTGAGTAAGCTTGGACCTATATTGTGGGATTTTACAGATTTGGTGATACAGTTTAAATTTCAGGGAAAACAGTTTGTCCTTAAGGGCATTCCTATGCATAAATTGAAGGTGGTTGAAGGAGCGCCTAATTCTAAGCTCATGAAAAATGCTGCCCATCTTTGTTTTTTACAGTTGATTAAGCAGCCAGACACGACAAGGTCACGACAACAACTTCTTGACAAAGGTTCTCCTAAAGGATATCAAGAATTGGAAAATTTGAAGGAGACCTATAAAAAGGTATTCGAAGAACCTCAAGAGCTTCCTCCTCTGAGGGGTGCCTTTGATCATACCATTCCTCTAGAAAATGACACATGCCCCGTAAATATTCGACCTTACAAATATCCGTTGAAACAAAGAGATATTATTGAGTTATTGATCCAAGAGATGTTAGATAGAGGAATTATCAGAAATAGCTCAAGTCCTTTTGCGTCACTGTTAGGGCGAAAACACGCGCTAATATTCACGCAAGTATACACGTTCGCAAGTAGTATAAGATATAAATCAGATTCGTTCCCACAAAGACTGGTTTAGGTTAAGTTCAATTTATGCACCTATGCAACAATGTAAGGTTATCTCTCAATGCTAAGACAAATAACAAATTGGGTTTTGATTAAACTAAGAGATTATACTAAATAACACTAACTAAGAGAATTGAGGTTGAATTACTATATATGACAAATATGGGATCCTAACTTCATTAAATACTTCATTCAATAGCCTTATTGTTCTTAACCTTAGCATGTGATGGTGATGACACTAATCAGATAACACGAAACTGATAAACGCCAACTTTCGTTGCACGAGTACCATTCTACCAGACATCCACAAAAGAGATAGAAGCTGAATAGGCACCAATTATATTGAGACCCTATATGTCTATAGAATTTGACAACATAACGGTTTAAGCATATGTTATCTATCTTGATTACATATGGCAAGTCAAACGGTTAGAGTTACCTACGAATCATGCATACACATACATGAACCTATGCAAGCATGGCAAGTTCTAAACCTCTATATTCACTGTCGCTTCAATAGAGATTAACAAGCTATCTTATATGTTAGCTATGCACATAAGACGAATAAGCACAACCAATACTAGGATATCAATCAATCACCACACACCAAGATATCGAAACAAATTAATTATTGAAATTCATAAGTAAATCCGCTAGAACCCCATGACAACGATTAGCCCATAATCGAACTCATCGTCACCATGGGTTTCAATGAAAGCATGGTATAAACAAGGTCTTAATAAACTGAATAATAATTAAAGTACGAATAAACGAGATCTAGGTTCAACAAGAACGAAAACGAGCATCCAAAGTTACAACTTATTCAAAGAATCACAAGTTGAAAACAAGATCTTCTTTTTCGGAGTTGTTCTGTGCTTCTAGGTCTTCTCCTTGGTATCCCAATCTTCCCGGATGATGAAAACTTTTTTTTTTTAAGTATATATACGCCCCTAGTGAACCTAGACCCTTAAAATCGTCAAATTCCAGTCAAAAAAGGCTTTTTCAGCGAAATCAGCGACCAGCCGCGCCCTGAGCGGCCGCTCAGCTACTGACTGGGAAAATATTCTGATGAATCTTGTTTTGACCATAACTTGAGTTCTACTCGTCAGAATTAGGCGAATCAACTGCCCACGCGAAGCTATTGAGATTCTCTACAACTTGAAAATGGCCCTGACTTTCAATTCTGATCACTTTTCATCCTATTTCCTTTAAAAGCTCTTTTCTTCATATAACTGATACCTGAAATGCAATAACACAAAACACATCAAAATACCAACAACTTGAGTCCAAAACACCAATTTAAGCTTGTAATAAAGCATTCCAAGTGGATATAAAATCCACTTATCACACCCCCAAACTTGAATCGATGCTTGTCCTCAACCATAAACAGACTCAAAACTACAAAACAAACCTAATGCATGAATGCAACTATGTGAATGCAACTAAATGATAATGCAATCGATCCCCTCTGAATAACCATAACCAAATGAATAAGCCAATGCCTCTAAGAATGCAATAACTTGAAACAGAGTTCGAATAAATCCCACAAACCAACTCACAAACCAGAAACGTGCGTGTGTGGATGCTTAATAGATATACTCTCGATACTAGATCAATAACCATAACTTATCTATCATCGAAACAATCAAAAGTTTATAAACAGAATAGACAATAAACGCATTATGACTCACAACACCTCCTTTCTACTAGAGTTATACAAGGATTCACACTATGATTGAACACATAACAAAGATGCTTATTTGATCGTGCAATGAATGAGGTCCCAAAAGACTTATGCAATAATACCCATGTAGCTAGCGTTAGGTTAGCGGATCCCAGACTATAAAAGCCTTAGGTCACTAGGCACAAAATCCCCTAGAAATTAATAACTCGAGTATTAAAGAGCTCACTCTTGATCAATTATGCATAAACACATACTTTTTTTCTTTCTTTTTTTTTCTTTTTTTTTTCTTTTTTTTTCAATAATTTCTGAATGAGTGCGTTTCGCTCCATCTCATTCAACCCTAGACTACTCATAAAAATATGAGACGGCTACTAGCCATTTGACACCTAGCCTTACCACAACTAGCAATGAAATCCAAGTTTTTCTCCAGATAAAAAGAATCAGTGTTTTTACGTCACTACGAGAATATCACAAATTCTAAATATAACCAAGTGATTAAATCTCAACAACAAACAAGTATGATCATGATCTAGATCAAAAGCAACCCTATAAGACTTTGTGAAAATATTTATTTCTAGCATGCAAATCAATTCATTAGGTCTTAAACATACCTCTATTCGTCATCACCACACTCAAATCAACATCAACTTATCAAATATCATAGTTCATCTTAAGGGATCATGCTAAATATGCATGCAAATGCAACTATATGAAATCACATAAAAACAAACAAATATGTCCTAAATGAACAATCATACAAAAATATGAATGAACTACAACTAAACATGCAACATGAATCTATATGAATCTATATGGACACACACACTACTAATCCTTACATTATCACCCCCAAACTTAAAATTTTCAATGTCCTCATTGAAGGTAATAATAAGGATTTCAGGCATACCTAATTAGCGGGAGAATCACCCTCGTCGGGTGGAGGATCAGGTGGCCAATCAACCTCGCCACTAGTGTCTTGAACAACAGTACCGAAAGCGTGTGTCAAATTTTCAGCAAAATATCGGTGGATGACGTGCATGGCCTCCATACGCCTAGTCACTTGCCTGTACTGCTCATCACCACGACCAAACCTATCAACTATCTGTGGCGCATGAGAAGAACCCTCTATAGGTACTGGAAGATCCGTCCAGCCACTCTCTACATCATCAAAAATATATCCCAACCCCTTATCATGGGGTGCACCTAAGAATGAATAACTCAAGTAATCTGGCTTTCGGTTGAGCTCAAGTATGGGAGCTTCTTGAATAAATGGTTCAAAACGCTCCTGAGAAATTTTCAGCTCTGCTAACCCAAGAGAATCGGATGGTAAATCCAACTTCCTCTTCCACGGAGGTGCATTCAAAACCTGTAGTTGCTCTGCTCCTTCCTTGTCATCAATAACTGATTTCTCCATTAAGGATCTCTCTAAGGTCTCTGACTCTGGCAATTGCTCAAGCTCTGAATTTACTACAGAGTCGACCCACTCTACTTTAAAGCACTCCTCTTTAGCTGTGGGTAACTTTATTTCCTTGAACACATTAAAAGTGACCTTTTGATCGTAAACCTTCATCGAAAGCTCTCCTTTTTGCACATCGATTATAGTTCGGCCTGTAGCCAAGAATGGTCTTCCCAAGATAATGGGAATCTTCTTATCTTCCTCGAAATCAAGAATTACAAAGTCAGCAGGAAAGATGAGTTTATCCACCTTGACCAAGACATCCTCCACTATACCTCGTGGATAAGTGATGGAACGGTCAGCTAGTTGCAATGACATGTATGTTGGTTTCGGATCAGGCAGACCAAGTTTCTTGAAGATAGATAAGGGCATCAGATTGATGCTAGCTCCTAAATCACATAAACATTTGTCGAATGACAAGTTTCTGATGGTGCAAGGAATAGTGAAGCTTCCAGGATCTTTAAGCTTCGGAGGCAACTTCTGTTGCAGCACAACACTGCATTCCTCCGTTAGAGCAACGGTCTCTAAGTCATCGAGCTTCACTTTCCGAGAGAGAATACCTTTCATAAACCTCGCATAGCTAGGCATCTGTTCAAGAGCTTCAGCGAAAGGTATGTTGATATGAAGTTTCTTGAACACCACCAAAAACTTCTCAAACTGCTTATCCGGCTTTTTCTTCTGCAGCCTCTTAGGAAAAGGAGGTGGAGGATAGATCTGTTTCTCCCCTGTATTACCCTCAGGAGGAGTGTGTTCCACAGTAGTCTTCCTTGGTTCCACCTTTGCATCCTTATGCACACCTTCTTCAGCCACGACTGCATTTTCTAAAACTTGAGATTTTTCAGGCTCTTCGTCTTGCTGAATTTGGGGGCTTGCGACCTTTCCAGACCTTAAGGTGATGGCGTTCACAAGTTCTTCAACTTCCCTCTTTCCCGGATTGGCTTCTGTATCACAAGGAAGCGTTCCTGGTGGTCGATTTAATAAGGCATTAGTAATTTGCCCTATTTGGTTCTCCGGAATTTTGATAGAAACAGCCTGGCTTTGGCATATAAGAGCCTGGTTTTTGCACATAAGCCTCAACTCCTCCAATTCAGATTTTTCATTCGAAGATAGACCTGCAGAGTTTGTTGTTGAAGTTGGAGTTGTTGCTGAAAATCAGGAGGATTGAACAGCTTATTTCCAAACTACTGGAATGGCTGTTGCATCGCATTCTGATTGTTGTTCCAGCTGAAGATAGGATGATTCCAGTTGTCAGGATGATAAGTGTCTAGAACTGGTTGCTGCGATCTCCGAAAGTTGCTGACAAATTGAGCTGAGTCACTAGATATAGCACATTACTCCATCGCATGCGGACCGAGACACAGCTCACAAACACTAATTATCTGTTTAACACCATAGTTAGCCAGAGAATCGATCTTCATAGACAACGCCTTTAGTTGAGCAGTGATAGCCGTAGCTGTATCCACCTCAAGAACTCCTGCTACCTTGCCCTGTGGACATCTCTGGGTTGGATACTGATATTCATTATCAACCATCAGTTCAATTAGATCATAAGCTTCCTTATAGCTCTTTGCCCATAATGCTCCGCCTGATGCTGCATCGAGCATGGGTCTGGACTGTGCTCCCAACCCATTGTAAAAACAAGTGATGATCATCCAAACAGGAATTCCATGATGAGGACACTTCCTAAGGATCTCCTTGTAGCGCTCCCAAGCTTCATATAAAGATTCTCCTATTTTCTGCGCAAATTGAGTAATAGCGTTTCTGAATGCAGCTGTCTTCGTCATAGGGAAGAATTTAGTGAGAAAATTTTGAGCAAGATCTTCCCAAGTAGCAATCGAACCAGCTGGTAGAGAGTGTAACCAGCTCTTAGCCTTGTCCCTCAGAGAGAATGGGAACAGTCTCAGCTTTACAGCATCTTCAGAAACACCGTTGAACTTGAAGGTGTCGCAGATCTCTATGAAATCCCTAATGTGTGTATTGGGATCTTCCGTTGGAGAACCCCCAAACTGGACTGAAGTCTGTACCCATTGAATTATGCCAAGCTTGATCTCAAAGGTATTAGCTGTGATGGCTGGCCGGACAATGCTAGATTGAATGTCATTGATCTTGGGTTGAGAAAAATCCATCAAGGCTTTCGTTCGTGCTGTTGGATCTCCCATTGTAATGAGTACCTAAAACACTAACAAATAAACCGTAAAAGTAAAAGAATCCGAGTCAGTGAACTTTAACGACCACTGATGACAAGCACATAAACTAAAAATTAACACCGAGTCCCCGGCAACGGCGCCAAAAACTTGTTAGGGCGAAAACACGCGCTAATATTCACGCAAGTATACACGTTCGCAAGTAGTATAAGATATAAATCAGATTCGTTCCCACAGAGACTGGTTTAGGGTAAGTTCAATTTATGCACCTATGCAACAATGTATGGTTATCGCTCAATGCTAAGACAAATAACAAATTGGGTTTTGATTAAACTAAGAGATTATACTAAATAACATTAACTAAGAGAATTGAGGTTGAATTACTATATATGACAAACATGGGATCCTAACTTCATTAAATACTTCATTCAATAGCCTTATTGTTCTTAACCTTAGCATGTGATGGTGATGACACTAATCAGATAACACGAAACTGATAAACGCCAACTTTCGTTGCACGAGTACCATTCTACCAGACATCCACAAAAGAGATAGAAGCTGAATAGGCACCAATTATATTGAGACCCTATATGTCTATAGAATTTGACAACATAACGGTTTAAGCATAAGTTATCTATCTTGATTACATAGGGCAAGTCAAACGGTTAGAGTTACCTACGAATAATGCATACACATATATGAACCTATGCTAGCATGACAAGTTCTAAACCTCTATATTCACTGTCGCTTCAAAAGAGATTAACACGCTATCTTATATGTTAGCTACGCACATAAGACGAATAAACACAACCAATACTAGGATATCAATCAATCACCACACACCAAGATATCGAAACAAATTAATTATTGAAATTCATAAGTAAATCCGCTAGAACCCCATATGACAACGATTAGCCCATAATCGAACTCATCGTCACCATGGGTTCCAATGAAAGCATGGTATAAACAAGGTCTTAATAAACTGAATAATAATTAAAGTACGAATAAACGAGATCTAGGTTCAACAAGAACGAAAACGAGCATCCAAAGTTACAACTTATTCAAAGAATCACAAGTTGAAAACAAGATCTTCTTTTTCGGAGTTGTTCTGTGCTTCTAGGTCTTCTCCTTGATATCCCAATATTCCCGGATGATGAAAACCCTTTTTTTAAGTATATATACGCCCCTAGTGAACCTGGACCCTTAAAATCGTCAAATTCCACTCAAAAAAGGCTTTTTCAGCGAAATCAGCGACCAGCCGCGCCCTGAGCGGCCGCTCAGCTCTCGGAGCGGGCGCTCAGCTACTGACTGGGAAAATATTCTGATGAATCTTGTTTTGACCATAACTTGAGTTCTACTCGTCAGAATTAGGCGATTCAACTGCCCACACGAAGCTATTGAGATTCTCTACAACTTGAAAATGGCCTTGGCTTCCAATTCTGATCACTTTTCATCATATTTCCTTTAAAAGCTCTTTTCTTCATATAACTGATACCTGGAATGCAATAACACAAAAACACATCAAAATACCAACAACTTGAGTCCAAAACACCAATTTAAGCTTGTAATAAAGCGTTCCAAGTGGATATAAAATCCACTTATCAGTCACCTATTGTGTTAGTGGGCAAGAAGGATGGTACTTGGAGGCTATGTGTAGATTACAGGGAGCTGAACAAACAGACTATAAATAATAAGTATCCAATACCGGTGGTTGATGAGCTTATTGATGAACTTTCTGGGGCTACAGTGTTTAGTAAATTGGATTTGAGATCAGGTTATCACCAAATGAGAGTGCAACCGGATGACGTTTACAAAACTGCATTCAAAACTCATACAGGTCATTATGAGTTTTTGGTAATGCCATTTGGCCTTACGAATGCACCTGCCTCGTTTCAGTATTGGATGAACAATGTTTTTAAACATTTTCTAAGAAAGTCAGTCTTGGTTTTCTTTGATGATATCTTCAGCAAAACTATCGAAGATCATTGGCAACATTTGGCTGAAGTTTTTGAAGTAATGAAGACAAACATGTTGTTTGCGAAAGCTAGTAAGTGTGTCTTTGCTACTGATAAGGTAGAGTATCTCGGCCATTTTATCTCTGATACTGGAATAGAAACTGACCCACAAAAAGTAGCAGCAGTAGAGAGTTGGCCCGTACCTTCTTTTATGAGAGACTTAAGGGGCTTTTTGGGGCTCGCGGGATACTACCGAAAATTTGTTAAAGGATATGCTACTATTAGCAAACCATTAACAAATTTGCTCAAGAAAGGTACTTTTACGTGGAATGAACAGGCTCAAGAGGCATTCTTAGCCTTGAAGCATGCATTGGTAAGTTCACCCGTCTTGGCGCTGCCCGACTTTTCAAAATTATTTGTAGTGGAAACAGATGATTCGAAAATGGAGATAGGAGCAGTCTTGATGCAAGAAGGTCATCCTTTGGCCTTTATCAGCAAGTCTTTGGGCCCGAAATTACAAAATTTATCTACTTATGAAAAAGAATTACTTGCTATGGTGTTTGCTGTCCAAAAATGGGAATAATACCTTTTAGGGAGTCACTTCATTGTTAAGACATACCATAAAAGCTTGCAGTGGATGTTGCAACAAAAATTGACTACACCATTTCAACAGTTTTGGATTTTTAAGCTTATGGGCTTTGATTATGAAATACAATACAAAAAAGGGGTAGAAAATGTTGCTGTCGATGCATTATCCAGGGTTCAAGGAGCTGAATTATTGTGTATGGCACTTTCCGTATCATCTTCTGAACTTCCCCAGTTGATTAAGTCTAGTTATCAGCTAGATGTTGGCCTCACACAAATCATTCAACAACTAGAGCAACACATCAGCATTTCTCATTACAAATCACAAGATGGTTTGTTATACAAGAATGGAAAGATTATAGTAGGACCTGATGCTAATCTCAGAAGTAAACTTATTAATTGGCATCACGCTTCGGTTGAAGGAGGCCACTCGGGAAGAGAAATAACTTTGAAGCGGATTAAGAGCTTATTTTATTGGAAGGATATGACACAGCATGTTAGACAGTTTGTAAGAGCCTGCTTGGTTTGTCAAAAATCTAAAACAGAAACAGTCGCTAGCCCTGGTCTATTACAACCTTTGCCGATACCTGAAGAGGTGTGGACTGATGTTTCGATGGATTTTATATCCGGATTACCTAAATCAAATGGTAAAGACGTTATTTTTGTGGTTGTAGACAGGTTAAACAAATACGCACACTTTATGACTTTATCACATCCATTCACAGCCATTCAAGTTGCACAATGCTATTTGAATAATGTTTTTAAACTTCATGGTTGGCCGCGAAGCATAGTCAGTGACCGAGATTCTGTGTTTTTGAGCACTTTCTGGAAAGGTTTGTTCAGTTTACACGGAACATAATTTCTTTTGTCATCTGCATACCATCCACAAACGGATGGGCAGACAGAGGTAGTAAACAGGTGTCTTGAAACATATCTTAGGTGTATGTGTAGTGAGAATTCGAAGGACTGGAGTTCTTGGTTACCACTAGCTGAGTGGTGGTACAACACTCATTACCACACATCTGCGCAAATAACTCCTTATGAGCTTGTCTACAATCAGCCCCCTCCATTACATTTGCCGTACTTACCAGGGGAATCTACTAATCATGAAGTTGATAGAAGCTTGCAGAGAAGAGAGGCGATGCTGACAAAATTAAAGTTCCATTTGATCCGGTCTCAGGTGAGAATGAAGCAACAAGCTGATAAACACAGGTCTGAGAGAAATTTTAAGGTTGGGGATTGGGTATGGCTTAAATTACAACCTTATAGGCAGCAGACTGTTGCGTCTAGAAACAATAAGAAGTTGGCTTCAAAGTATTTTGGCCCATTTAAAGTGATAGCTACAATTGGTAAAGCTGCATACAAACTTCATTTTCCACCATCGGTCCAAATTCATAATGTGTTCCATGTCTCTCAATTAAAGCCGGTCATTGGTGAGGTTCCGCTTGTTGTTCAGTTGCCCGGAGAGATGCAGATTACAGTACTTTTTAATACGGAGAAAGTCCCTGAAACAATACTGGACATAAGGTTTGTGAAGGTTAATAATGTGGCTCAGGTGAAATTTTTGGTGAAGTGGAAGGACTGTCCAGTGCACGAGAGTTCCTGGGAAGTAGCCGAGGATTTTGCTTCCAAGTTTCCACACCTGGTGGATGTCTGATCCAGACTTGGGACAAGTCTGTTTTCAAGAGGGGGTATATTGATATGTGAGCTTTTATTTAGAGCTAAATAATATTATTTCTTGCATTCCAGTATTTCTTATATAAGAAGTATCGACAACAAAAAATCATTATGAGTTTTGATAATAATTCTTCTGTGTTTCTCTTCACAAATTCTCTCTGCATCTCACCTCTTTCTCAAACATAATTGTTCCTCTATCATGATCAGAAATTATTTATTTAGAATTTAACAAATTCTTTAATGAGTACTATTACCTTTAAGTTGTCTTTTTGTTAATTATTGATTGAACTTTTGAAAAGTAAAAGCAAGCAGGCCGGTTGTGACAAGGAAACCACAAATTAGCAAAGCCAAATAGAGTTAACCCTTTGTAAACAAGAATCTTTTAAATATCGACGACAATCATAAAGCAAAAATACACAGTTAATCATCATGTCAGAAGAAAATTCACAGTTACAAGACCTGGAAAAAAATATCTAGATATTAGTAATTTTTATACGCGATTATGAGCGATGTCACTTGTCAGTCGTCATGGCTGAAGTAAGAAATTTGATCAGTCCACAGACACTATAAGACTCCTATGCTGCAATCAACTACTCATCACTTGATTTATAAGAAGTAAAAAAAGAGAGTGATAAATCACACTAAATTTACTTGGAAATCATGGCTGGAGTTTTGTCAGCTGATCAAGAAGCTGAGGTGTTGCTGTCAAAGAGAGTCCAGGAAATGGTCTTATTAGATGGTGAATTGCCTCCAGCACTTTACATATGCAGGGATGGTGAAGATGCTGATGATCATACTGATTCTTCGACGGTATCTCCGATACCTGTCATCGATTTAAGCCTTGTATCACCTTCTGCACCATCAACAGAAATAAGCATCCAGGAGTTGCAAAAACTCAGATCAGCTCTGTCATCTTGGGGTTGCTTTAGGTCAGCATGTAGTTAGATATCTTAACTGTGGGAGGACTCGAACCCGAGAGTACCCTTCCGAAACTGAGTTCTGATATCGTGTTATGTAGTCAACTCTCTTGACTCCTAATCAGTCATCAGTGTGCTTCTTATTAGAGTAACAATTTTTTAGGTGTAGGAATGAAAATTTTATATTTTTGTACCTTAAAATGTGCACTCACTACTTAAAACTGAACTTGTGTTTTGTCAAATAACTGTATCAAATTTTAGTGTTAAAACTTGTTGTTTGTTGAAATATCTTTAGGCAGTAGGTCATGGGATTCCAAGTTCATTCCTTGATGAGATAAAAAATGTTGCAAAAGAGTTCTTTAAACAACCGATGGCAGAAAAGAAAAAGATAGCGAAAACTCTTAGAGAATTTGAAGGATATGGGGCTGATCCTGTCCCTGAAGAAGGTCAGCCTCTTGATTGGTCGGACCGTCTTGTTCTTGAATTATACCCTCAAGAGAAGAGGAATTATAACTTGTGGCCAGAAAAGCCAAAACCATTCAGGTGCCTTTTACTTATACTACCAAGTTCAAAGGTTGAAAGTATAATATGGTTAGTTTACTTAACATTCTTTATTTGTTGAACAGAGATATTCTAGAAGAATACTCCAAGAAAATAAAAAAGTTAACAGAAGTAACATCTGAAGTCCTTGCAAAGGCACTAAATTTTGATCAGAACTGTTTTCTGGAGGAGCTAGGTGATCAGGCAACACTAACCGCGAGGTTCAATTACTATTCTTGTTGTCAGAGGCCTGATCTTGTTCTCGGCCTAAAACCACATACAGATGTAACAGCTTTCTCCATGATTCTGCAAGATGAATCAGGTCTTCAAGTCCGTAAAGATGACAAATGGTTTACAGTTCCAAAACATCCTGATGCCCTTATATTCCTGTTAGGGGATCACATGGAGGTAATAATGTTATAGAAAAGGAGAAAGTTTGTATCTTTTGCAATGCATTTTAAAAGACTCATAAGGTGTTCTTGTACTGACAGATAATGACAAATGGAATATTCAAGAGTGTGATGCATAGAGTTCTGAGTAACTTGCAGAAGGAGAGGATTTCTATTGCCATGTTTTATGATCCACCTGCAGATATCGAGAGGGGACCAAAGGATGATTTGGTTAATGAGGAAAACCCGAGGTTATTCAAGAACGTCAAAGATTATGTTACAACATACTGGCAGTACTACGAGAGGGGGCAGCGAGCAATTCATACAGCATTAGTCTGATTATCCTGTAAAATTCTCTTTAATATAGGCATCTATTGCAGTGTGGTTTGCTTTTGTGTTGTTCTCTTTCTTATGCAATTCGGAACTGTCTGTTACATGTAACAAATTTCTCCCATGCTATATACACTAGTGTGCTGTAACTTTAATAAGATGCATATATCTATCTCTTCTCTAGGCAGCTTTGCAATTACTATATCTTACATCACTTACTGAATTATATCTTTTTCAAACGGATATTGGTAGAATAATCTGCATGCTACACTGAAAGATACAAAATTGGTTACTTTATCTCGGAAGTGTAATGTAACCAGTCACACTAGAACCTTAAGGTGGTAGAGGAAGGCCCGAACAGGATCTTATACTCTTTAACAATGATCACAAGCCTACAAAATCTATCAGATACGTCAATGTTGACACTGTTACTTTATGTACATGAACTTATCACATTACTGTTATTTTTGTGTACCAATTTGGGACCTTTAGCGCTTTTCTATAATCGTTACTAATGATTATTAGAAGCTACTAATGGAATCCTCTTGGCAACCCAAAAAATCAGGGACTTCTTATTTTGACAAAGTCTCGAGACGCTAATAAAAATAGCAGTTCCAATCATTCTGCACAAAATATTACTAGGTGGTATTTACAAGGGGGCAAATCATAAGCAACATAATCTTTACAAACAAACCAGAAATTCACTTCCTTAGACTAATCATAAGACAAATAAAGCCAACATGATGAGGAAAAACAACATGATAGCATCCCTCATTTTCTTATCTTCCCTTTGCATACTTCTATGTATCACTCGAGCAGCTGACGACTTCTTGATTGGCCTTGTACCAGATACAAAAGAAGAATCAGCGTTTCCTGCAACACCTGACCCCCGGAGTTGCAAGAACCTTAAGGGCAGAGACCCGAAAGAGCCTCTGCTAAATGTTCCGTCCTATGGAAGACCAGATTATGCGAGAAGTGATCCATGTTGGAATCCACGAGATGATAGGAAGTGCACTATTGCTAATTATTTCTCTAACCCTGGCCAAGGATTTGAGTATACTTTCACTTGTTCAAAATGTACTTTCCATATGAGGTCTGGTGCTTCTGGAAACACTTCTGATTACTCCTGCAAGTAGTTACTTCGCATACTAATGACATACTTAGTGCTACAATTCTACAAGTAATCGTTCTTATAATGTTGGGTTGCATGCCTCGATGGTTCTCTCGTTTGTCATATACTATAAATCCAATGTACGATGAATTAAGATGTCGATTATTACATTTTGTTTCTTCTGTTATGATTAAAGCACTGATTTTCCATCAAGCACAGATGTGCACACAAATAAAAATTCTTACAAGTACCTTAAATTACATAACAAGGAAACAAAAGCCTTGTATTTGTAGTGGAAGGAGTCTATACAAAAGAGACTACATGTCCACAATAAGCAGCAGCATTCAGGTTAATACAAATTTAACGTTAAGGTGGAATTCAGTTTTGAGTTAAATGCAAAACGCGCACCTATAATTTCCGACTTGTGCACTCTCTGTGCATGAAATTGATATCTAGCATTTTGTAAGCACGAGGTTATCAAATCACAACAATCAGTATACTTCTGTTAAAAAAAGTTAACACTGGTATTTTTTGTGCACTTCTTCTTTTTTCCGAACTTGGACATCCACCGACTGTCATCCTGTTACTCTCAGACATTTTTATGCCAACAATTTCTCCATGCATGGCCTTTGGCCTTCCGTGACAAGGGGGACCATCCGGGTTCCCCCTAAATTCTGGAAAAATGGATGGATGAAGCACGGTCAGAAGGGGCTCTGGAGACAGGGAGATGATGGAGCGGAAGCCTACTTTGTAGATGGCATAAAAGCCACCAAGATCATAAACTTAAGTGACCTTTTTCTTTATCCTAATGAGCCACAAGAGCGGTACACACTCGCTTCAGATATTGCAGAGGGATGTAATTATTTGTAAAACCAAGTACAAAAAAAAGATGCATATTGCTTCACTGGAGTCCAGAATGCTGATATAAATGTATCAAGATTCAATATTAGTCTTGGTACTTGTATACATTTTTGTGGATGATATAAGAACAGTTCTACTGATGAAGTGTTTGTGCCAGTGCCCTTTAAAATGATTTGGATTATGACATCAGTTTACAAATATAAAAAATAAGCACATACCTTGCACATATTTTACACATAATTTGCACTGCTTTGTTAAACAATAAAATGATAAAAAATTATATTTTTTCCACTTCTAATGGAATTCTCTTGGCAAACCAAAAAATCAGGGATTTCTGTTTTGACAATAACTTTAACCCTATACTTACTACTTTGATTTATGACAAAGTCAGTGAAACACTAAAAAATAATAGTTCCAATCATTCTGCATCTGCACTTATTGTTACTAGATTGTACTCTAAGAAGAGACGGAGAAGATTAACATGTCTAGCAAAAATGCTTTCATAGGTTCACTGGATCAGGGAACCACAAGCACAAGATTCATCATCTATGATTCCAGTACTAAGGCCATTGCTTCTCACCAGGTTGAATTCACACAGTTCTGTCCAAAAGCAGGGTACTTACCTAATTTTTCTCGAAAATGATATTGGTTATAACAAATTTCAGTTTTAACCTGACTAGATGTTGTCATGTGTATGTGTGTGATTGTTGTAGATGGGTGGAGCATGATCCAATGGAGATACTCGAAAGTGCAAGGATTTGCATGGCGAAAGCTGTAGACAAGGCCACAGCTGATGGACATAATGTTGATAGTGAGTTGAAGGCCATTGGTATAACTAATCAAAGAGAGACTGTTGTTATATGGAGCAAAACTTCTGGCTGTCCTCTTCACAATGCCATTGTTTGGATGGACGTTCGTACTACCGCCATTTGCAGGTTCCTTTTTTTCCTTCATCACCACCTATAGGATCTTGATCATTTGTTATTGCCTTGAACTATTATGAATTATCTTTATTTGTGTTGACTATAATTATCTAAATTCACATTTTTCGAAGTTCAAAATGTCATCTTTAAGTAGTGTTGTTGATTTGTGAGTATTGTACCCTACTGTCCTTGGAAATATATATTCATTTCTGCACAGAATAAATCAATGAAATGTAGGAGTTTAAAGTTTTGTAGAGTTTATGTTTAATTAATGGCTTATAAACTCGGGGATCGAATTTGTTTCCAGTTTCTAGCATTTATAAGACTTAGATGTTATTTCATTTTGGCAAATTATAGGAGACTTGAGGGTGAACTGAAAGGAGGAAAAAACCATTTCCTAGAGACATGTGGTTTGCCTATAAGCACTTATTTTAGTGCAATGAAGATTCTGTGGTTGATGGAAAATGTGGAGGCTGTGGACAAAGCTATAAAATCTGGGGATGCTATGTTTGGAACAATTGACACCTGGTTGATCTGGAATCTAACAGGAGGGATCAAAGGCGGCTTGCATGTCACCGATGTCTCAAATGCATCAAGGACTCTGCTCATGAATCTCAAATCACTTGATTGGGATAAACAAGTTTTGGAAGAATTGAAAATTCCTGCTGAAATTTTGCCTAAAATAATTTCCAACTCTGAGATTATCGCAGACATAGCAACGGGATGGCCTACTACAGGTATCCCTATTGCAGGATGTCTTGGTGATCAACATGCTGCAATGTTGGGGCAAGCTTGTATGAAGTGGGAAGCCAAGTGCACTTATGGAACCGGGGCATTCATACTACTCAACACGGGTGATGAGATTGTTAAGTCAAGTCATGGATTATTAAGCACTGTGGCATTTAAACTCGGGCCTCAAGCTCCCACATCCTATGCATTAGAGGGGTCCATTGCTATTGCTGGAGCTGCAGTCCAGTGGCTTAGGGATAATCTTGGAATAATCAGTAGTGCAAGTGAGGTTGAGAAGTTTGCAGCAGAGGTTGATTCTACAGGTGGAGTCTATTTTGTTCCAGCATTTAATGGATTATTTGCTCCTTGGTGGCGTGATGATGCTCGCGGTGTTTGCATTGGAATTACTAGGTACACAACCAAGTCCCACATCTGCAGGGCTGTGCTTGAAAGTATTTGTTTTCAGACAAGAGATGTAATAGATTCAATGAATAAAGATGTTGGTAAAGAGGACGGTGCTGACAAATTCGTGCTTAGAGTTGATGGTGGTGCTTCTGTCAACAGCCTACTAATGCAATTGCAGGTCTTCTTTCTAACTACAGCACTGTCTATATTTTGATGACACTATATTTTAGTCAATCTTTTTTTTTCTTTTTTATAAAATCACGATTTTAGTTAAAAATCAGTAGAAATTTTAGGTTAAGCCCGGCCTCCAGAAATTAACATTAATTCATTTAAGCCCCGACTGTTTTGTGATCCTGGTTCCATCATTGTACGTAAACCTTTTGTCTTCTAGTTTCTAGTCTTTTTAGAATAGTTCTTCAATCCAATTTAGTTGGTTTTAAGTAGATTTAAGCAAATGCTACCTTGAGTATTCATGTTTATGCTTCCCCATTCTTCTTATCATTCTCTTTGCTGGGATCACTAAGAGCAACACCTCAAATATGTAATACTATTACTCCTAATTTCAGGCTGATGTGCTTGGTACGCCAGTAGTAAGACCAGCCAACATCGAGACGACAGCACTTGGAGCAGCTTGTGCTGCTGGATTAGCTATTGGAGTTTGGACAGAAAACGATATCTTCACTAGCAGTGAAAGGATGAAGACAGCCTCCATTTTTCGACCCATACTGCCAAACGAACAGAGGAAAAAGAGAGTGGACTCATGGATGAAAGCTGTTTCCACAACTTTTAACTTGGCTGATCTAGCTTTGTAATTAGCTCTAGCACTTCTCTGCACCATGGTCTGTTTAATTATATCTTGCTACTCCTCCTGTTACTTTACATGCATGCATTTTGGAACAGGTTAATTGTAGCTCATGATAGTAATCAGTTACAATAACTAACAAACAAGAATAGAACCAGAAATAAATTATGAACTGAAAAATGGCAGAAAGTCTGGGCATGCAGACTCTGTGTTTGTTAATGCATGTCAATTTCATTTACACACGCAAACTAAAAAGGCAAAGGAATTTCAGGACATTGGGGTCACTTCTTCTTCTTCTTCTTCTTCTTATTATTATTATTATTATTATTATTATTATTATTATTATTATTATTATTATTATTATTATTATTATTATTACTATTATTGTAGATAGTTTCTTGTATTATATTTTGAAAATACGAAATTATGTAAATAATGTATTATATGTAACATAATTTTGATCAAATAATTTGTTAACCAAAATTTTCTAAATTAGAAAATCAAAATTTAATTGTTTATAATCTAATAATATCATTCAAAACTAAAATTTAGCACATACAAACAGGTAAAAACAACTTAAATTAACTATATTATTTTACACAACCACGAGTCACCTACTCACCTCCATCTCCTCTATCCATCAATTTAAGTTTATAATAATAACATTATATATACATATAGTTCTCATGTGTTGCCTATGAAAATTTATAATCATATAATAGTATATTGTTACATTATATTGATCATTATGGGTAGTTATATCAATTAAGACAAAAAAAATAGTATATAAACAAATCAATTTTCTTAGTATTCTGCAATTATCTAAAATAATAATTTAACTCAAATTTCAATACCATGTACTCGTCCCATTAAATTCTACCGGCACGCTTTTAAATACTCCTTTAAAACATAATTTCATAATATTTTTTCAATTTTTTTTAAATAAAAGTTTTATATTTAAACTTTTATTCAAAAAAAAATTAAAAAAAATATTATGAAACTATACTTATTATACTATAATAAGTGCTTATGTATATAAATTAAAGAGACGAGGGAGTAACTAGTTAAAATCAATCACCTCACTACCTGCCTTTTTCCCAAAGCCATCAAATTCTCTAATTTTATGATAAATCTTTTATCTCTAAAATAAATACTTATACGTTACAAATGAAAACAGTCGGTACAAAGCACAAACCTACAAATAATGAGCTGTACAAAATTGGAAGTTAAGGAGATGCCTACAAATAAAGAAAAAAAGTTAAGCAGATACATGCAAATAATGACCTTTGAGTCAGACCTTTCCAGCTGCACTGCCTTATATCTCCAAATTCAGTTCCTTAGCGATTACTGTAGATCGTCATCACCACACAGAAGTCTTAAAGTCTTGCTTAATTCATTATGGCTTATATTGGCTCGAGTCTGCAACAAATTCATTTTTCAAGATGGTCTCTCTTCAAGAGTTGAAATAAACTTTTAGAGTCTCATTGCATTCAAAGTAGTTTTATCAACTAAGTGTATCACTTTCAACACTCTCTCTTTCAATCTCTATCATGGCTTCTTCTAGTTCCTCTTACTCTCTCAAACCAAACAATAACAAATCACCGCAACTAGAAAATGCCATCCGTGTTCATGTTGACCCATCAAACTTTCGTGATGTGGTCCAAAAATTAACAGGAGCCAGACCAGCAGTCGAGAAGCACAACCCTGTTAACATTGGTGCAGTAAGACCATCGTTCAAACTCCAAGAACACGCTAGAAACCTCCAACTACAATTGAACCAAAATGGGTTACCCGAGTCTGCGTTTGCACCAAGAAAGAGAGTGATAAATGTCTCGCCTGTGTCAACATTGGACACGGTTTTGGCACGAGGGAGTCCAAGTCCAGGAACATCAGTGTCACCTTTTGTACCACAGGAGGAGATAACTATGGCAGATAAAGGCTTTTATTTGTATCCCAGTCCACCGGCTACTGCTAGCAAGCCTCAACCCCAGTTGCTTCCCTTGTTCCCAACGTCTCCAGATTCTTAAACTGGACCAAGTGTACTATGCTTTGTTATGTTCAAATTCAATATTATTCGAGATATTATGGATTAAAAATAAGAATATGTGGCATATTATTGATTCACATTAATAGTATTTATTAAGTGAAACCTCTTTTTAAGTGGTACCTTTATTTCATATTTATTTTAATTATAATTTAAAATTAATTTATATAATAATTTAATATTAATATTTGATCTCGGCCTGTGCTTCACAAGTTATCAACTTATATTATAAAGGGTTTGTCTAGTGTGTGCCCATGAGCACATGCTAAACAATAAACTTATAAAGTTCGGAATGGTTTGATTGGTGTATTTGTTGTAAATGTAGGGTCACCATTATTAAGAAGTACTCCTCTATTTTTTATTATATGATGTTTGATTTTTGCACACATTCACTTTTGTTTTGACCGTATAGTTAGAATAATATTTTTTAATTTTTTCTTTTTATGAATAAAAATATATAACTGAAACTTTAATTTAGAAAAAGAAAAATTTTAAAAATATTATTTTATCTATGCAGTCAAAATACTTAGGATTGTGTGCAAAAAAGTCAAACGACATATAAAAGAAAACAGAGGAAGTATTGGCCAATCAAAACAAGCTAAAATTAGTGTTTATGGCACACAACAAAACCTTATTATAAATCTTTAATCGGAGAAAGGCGAATATGGTACTGAAATTTATTTTTTGACAAAAAGCATTCATTAAAACTCTCAAATACAGTCAGGGTAAATCCCCGAACTGATAATACAACCTGATTGGGAAATAAAATGAGCTAAATATCTAGTCATTCTATTTTCAGATTGTTTAACAAACAGAATATAAATATTCTTAACAATAAAAATGATTACAAAGGTTTTCAGAGCAATCCAGTCGACACCAATAATCTTGAAAACAGTAGCGTCACAATTGATCTATGCACATAAAAAACAGGTGATGGTCCCGTGTTCATACCTGTCGGTTACGCCAACTGAGGCCGGGGATACAGATGTCCCCATATATTGAACAATCTTTCGTTGTGGAAGGTGAACTTTTGTAATAATCACCACTGTTTCAGATTCAAAGCTAGCTTCCCAGATCTCCCGATACACCAATTGAATCATTATCAACGGACCAAAATAACAAAATCGAACACACCAAAACATATTAAAACACACCAACCACTCCAAAAGGAGAGACACAAACCACTCCAAAAGGAGAGACATAAAAAACACCTAAAAAGATGGATGCACGAATCAAAAATTTAATCCAAAGGATGAAGATTATTGAAAATTATTGAAAGAAAAACAGAAAAAACAAGAGAGAAGAATACGTCTCTTGCGATGACAATAGTTATTTAGATTGAGTGTATGAAGGTAGAGGGGGAGGCGGCGAGTGAGATGAAAAATGAGAGAAATAGGAGGTCGACTCTTATAGGGGGTTACTTAGAAGTCTTAATTTTAAGTTTTGGTACTGAAATTTATTAAAAAAACAACTTGAACTACTTGCATGCAATCATAGGCCAACAATTTTGTAAAATGAAAATGGCACATTAATGTGTGTTTACATTTTCAACACAACACGAAATTATAAGAATATTAAATAAAAGTTCTAATTTATCGGAGTGACGACAAGTTTTGAAGTCTGCAAAATATTGAAATGCAAATAATGTTACTCCTCCGTCCCGTCCCAATTTATGTGTCTAGACTTTTACCCCTAATTTAAGTTGTATTTGTTGGATTTTAATCGCAGTGGAGGCATGGTAAAACACTTTTACACATACAAAATCCAAATAAAAGCATATAAATCGTGGTAAAAACATAGGGATCGATTACTAACCTTTAATAAGCGATCCAAGAGCAACGATCGGAGATCCTTAGCAGCTGCTCCTCAAACGTGAAGCACTCCACCGGTATCCACCAAGAAAACGACGTTAAGGAGGAGGAAGAGGTGGAAAGAATTAGGTTTTTATAAAAATTGGGGTTGGAATAAAAATAGGGTTTATAATAGTATATTTATAGGCAAAATTTTCAGCTGAAATTTTCCATAAAATATTATTATTATTAACCCATTTATTATTCTTATTAATAATTAAAATACCTTTTAATTATTAATCTTTTTTCTAAACACTTTAGAAATAATTCTCTCTCTTGATTTAATTTCCAAAAATTAAATCCTTTAATTAATAATATTAAGAACTTTTCTTAATTAATTTATAATCAATTAAATCTCATTTAATCAATTATTAAATTTGCCAATTATTTATTTATTTCATAAATAAATAATTATTAGCCATTATTAATTAATTCCTCCACCATTAAATCATTCTCTTTTTATGGTGTGACCCTGTAGGTTCAATATTAAGCCGGTAGTAGAAATAAATAATAATAAAACTATTTCACCATTATTTATATAAATTCTCTAATTTATTAAATATGATTAATTAATTAATCACATTTATTCTACATCGTGAGGGATACTTCTCAGCATATCGCGAATATCCGGATAATACGAATTCACTGCTTAGAATACCAAGAACCTATTCAGTGAATAGTTACCGTACAATAAACTCCTTCTACCCTACAATGTCCCGATTAAATACAAGGCATGGATCTTGTGTCAAGCCTATCTAATTTAATCACTTGCTTACCATTTACTATGCTTAGTTCTATGCAAATTAGAAACTCCTTTCTAATTTCATTCACTCTGGCCAGAGATTCCTGAACTAGCATAAGTGGATCAGCCTTGAACATTCGCTTCCTTCACTTGAAGAGGTAGATCCTTTATTGATCATACATTATCTTCGTGTACAAATTCCTATACCCAGTAGAGCCCTAATAATTGTCCCTGGAGACTAAGAACTAAACCAAAGCATAGTTCAGTGTACACAAGATGAGTATGATGACCTCAAGTCTAAGGATACTTGTACAACTATCACTATATGAACAACTGCTGACACGTGAGTGAACTCCATCAGTTGTTCAGCTGGGCGAGTCATGTTCAGTGAACTTATTCTTTAATAAGCACCTACATACTAGCTATAGTGTCACCACACAAATGTCTATGAGAACAGACATCCTTCATAATGAAGCAAGCATAGTATGTACCGATCTCTGCGGATTATTAATTACCAGTTAGTAATCCTACGACCAGGAACTATTTAAGTTTAGAGTTATCATCTTTTAGGTCTCACTATTATGATCTCATCATAATGACATAAAAAGCTTTACTCTAAACTATGGTATATCTTATTTAAACACTTAAATTGATAAAGCCCGTAATAAAAATAAAACAAGTCTTTTATTAATATCAATGAAATCAAAATAGATTACACAGGGAGTTATTCCTAAATCCTAATACATGACTGGACTTAGGACATATTCCTTTCAATCTCCCACTTGTACTAAAGCGAATCACTCTGGTATCTAATACCCATCTAGTCTTTATGACGATCAAAGTGACTTTCAGAAAGTAGCTTTGTGAGTGGGTCTGCTATGTTGTTATGTGTGTCAACTCTATTTCAATACAATACAAGAAATATTACCGCGCTCCCACTAACCCTTTTGTAGACGCATGGTTCATCTACGTTTTTGATAAAATCAAACTCTTTGATTGTCTCATCAAAACGAATGTTCCATCTTTCGAGAAGCTTGCTTTAAACCACATATGGTTCGCAGCAGCTTACACACTAGGTTTTCATTTCTCTTGGAAAGAAAACCATCTGGCCATTTGCCAGATTTTATAGTCGAAGTAAGCAGCAATCGCAAGCAAAATCCGAACTGATTTTAACAGGGCTACAGGTAAAAGATTTCATCAAAGTCAATCCATTGCCTTTGTTTGAATCCTTTTGCCACAAGCCTGGCCTTATAGGTCTCCACCTGGCCATCTGCTCTAATCATTCTTTCGTATACCGTATACATAAATTCCTTTTCGGATTTCATGGCACTATGCCATTTCTCTGAGTCAACACTACTCATAGCCTCATTATAGGTCATAGGGTCTTCATCATCAATGATCGACAACTCATTGTCATTCTCAATGACAAGGCCATATTACCTCTCAGGTTGGCGAGACACTCTCCCTGACCTATGAATGGGCTGTTCCACAGAAGGTTGTTCAGTCAGAACAGGTGTTTCCACTTGATCCGTAGTAGTTTGTGCTTCTTGAACTTCATCAAGTTCAATTTTGCTCCCACTGTTTCCTTCAAGGATAAACTCCTTTTCCAAGAAGGTAGCATGTCTGGAGACAAACACCCGATGATCGGTGTAAAAGTAATACCCTAAAGTCTCTTTAGGATATCCCACAAAACTACATTTATGGATCGATATTCCAGCTTATCTGGGTCAACTTACTTGACATAAGCTGGACATCCCCAAATCTTAACGTGTTTAAGACTCGGTTTCCTTTCTTTACATATCTCATACGGAGTTTGAGGAACAGATTTGGAAGGCACCTTATTCAGTAAATATGCTGAGGTTTCCAATGCATAACCCCATAGGAATACTGAAAGATTTGCATAGCTCATCATGGACCGAACCATGTCTAACAGAGTTCGATTTCTCCTTTCAGATACCAATCTGGAGGCGTCCAGTGGGAGACTATACCATATACTTTGAGATAATCCAGAAACTCTCCATTCAAGTATTCACCATCTCGATCTAATCGAAGAATTATAATACTATGTTTGGTTTGTTTCTCCACTTCATACTTATACTCTTTGAACTTTTCAAAGGCTTCAGACTTGTGTTTCATCAAACACATATCCGAATCTGGATCTATTATCCATGAAAGTAATGAAGTATGAAAATCCACCCATGGCTTGCGTAGACATTGGTCCACATACATCTGTGTGTACCATTCCTAGCAAATTTGCAGCCCTCTCTCCATGTCTACTAAATGGAGACTGCAGTGCCACTATAAAGTGAGATTTTCATCATCCCTTTTCTTTTATTAGTTTGTTCAATCTGAAGTAAATTATGTCACATATATACAGACCATTATTTAAAGCACCACGTCCATAAGAATATTATCTCTAAGAATAGAACATTCATTATTCTCAATAATAAATGAAAATCCAGCCAAGTCTAACATGGGAATAGAAATAATATTCCTCACAATCGAGGGATCAAAATAACAATTATTTCAAACAATAGTCTTGCCCGTAGGCATATGTAAATGAAATGATTCTACATCTTCAGCAGCAACTCTTGCTCCATTTCCTATCAGTAGAATCACCTCCTCTTCCTCAAGAGTCCTACTTCTCCTTAGTCCCTGCAACAAATTGCAGATATGAGAACCACAGGCGGTATCTAATACCCAAGTAGAAATTTGATTTAATGACATATTCATTTCTATCATGAACATACCTGAATCAGAAGCGGTAGTCTCACTACCCTTCTTCTTCTTCAATTCTGCAAGGTAAACCTTGCAGTTCCTCTTCCAGTGCCCCACCATGTTACAGTAAAAGCAAACAACTTTGCTCTTGGGGTCTTCAGCTTTTGGTGGAACCGGCGTTTTCTCACCTACTTTCTTCTTCTTGGAAGGGTTCCTCTTCCTTTTCTTAGGATTGGAACCTTCACCAATTAGAAGAACAGAACTCTTCCTAGGGGGAAAATTCGATTCCGCAGTCTTCAACATGTTGTGGTGTTCAGGCAGGCTGACATCCAACTTATTCATGTGAAAGTTCACAACAAACTGCGAGAACGAACTCGGAAGCGATTGCAAGACCAAGTCTTGGCTCAGCTCCCCATCCATGGCAAAACCAAGTTGTCCAAGACGTTCAATCAAATTGATCATCTTAAGTACATGGTCATTCACAGATGATCCCTCAGACATCCTACAACCGAACAGCTCCTTCAGTATCTCATATCGAGCTATCCTCCCTGCCACATCATACAACTCTTGTAGATGCATGAGGATAATGTGAGCATCCATATGCTCATGTTGCTTCTGTAGCTCAATGTTCATGGAAGCTAGCATGATGCATTGAGCAACATTTGCATCATCTACCCACTTACGATACACAACATGTTCATCATTATGTGCATCGCTAGCAGGTTCAGTAGGCTTAGGTGAGTCAATCATGTATTCCAGCTTCTCAATCCTGAGAACAATTCTCAAGTTTTGAAGCCAGTCAGCATAATTAGGACCAGTCAACTTGTGAGCATCTAGTATGCTCCTGAGTGATAGTGCAGAAGACATAATATAGTAAATCTGTAAATGATAAACACATAACAACACTTAGCAAATATACAATTTCATTTCAAAACACTATATGAATCGGGTCTTTATTCATAAGTGGCTCCCACTAGTTTATCTAATTTATTCAACCCCCTACGTGAAAAATTAAGCATTCATAATGCTAGTGGGAATAGGGATCCTACATTCCATTACACAACCCCGGCTGTGGCACGAACCGCCATGTAATGTTCAATAGGCAGACAACTCTTGTCAATTACATCTAATGTTATTCCCTAATCAAACTTTAGCCTCTTGAATAATTGAGTTACGGCTGTGGCACGACAAACTCAATATTCTAAGTCAAGTCTAACCCAACATTCCGTACAATTGATTCAGTCCCCAAAGGCCCACGGCTGTGGCACGTATCGACCTTTGTATTCTTATTCAATGTACACATCTCTATGTAATAGACAAGTATTTCTTATTTCGAAATCAAAGCCCTCGGCTGTAGCACGAATCGACAATGATTCAAAAATAAGAACTACTTTTCTATCATGTTGGAAGGCTATGACCGACACAAGCCCGTTGTGTCATTAGCCAGTTACTACTTGATATTATTTAATTTTAAAGGGATTATATTACGTTACAATCATAATCATATTATAAAGAGATTCTTCCTTTTAAATTAAATATTTCAAATCAATAATCAATAATCAGATGATTCCCAGATCGGGTGGAGCATTGTCAAGAGGCGTCACTTAATAACCCTTTCTTACAGATAGAAATCTGTTGTTGACAGAATCATCCTTTCTCTCATATCGAAAATTCATATTCAATTACGTGTTTCATAAACACAAGAATCTCATGATTGTATTCATAATATTGTTATTAAGGTTATGAAACAATTTCACTATACTAGGTTGTCTAACAAGCGCCTTATGTTCATTTAAGTTCACCTAAATCTATCATCGCATGATAAACTAAGCATATATCATATATATAAACATGAATAAACATCAAGGTAGGCATGTTATATCATCTAGCACATTAGTCTAAGCATTATACATCTCTATGTATCACATGAAGCATTTAAAAGCAATTAAAACAGTCAAAAATAGCTTAAAAACACTTCTGTTAGCTATAAATAGTTCGAAACAATTTCATAAAATATCATATAATATATCATTAGAAGCGTCTCGAAAAGACGAATCCAACGGCACCAAAATCGCCCAAATCTGAGCTACCACGCGCCCTCACGCGCCAAAAGAAGCTTCCCCACGCGCCCCCACGCGCACACGCGCTGTCAGGCGCGTGTGTGACTGTCTTCCACGCGCCCCCAAGCGCACACGCGCGTCACGCGCCTAACCCCCTATGCTGACGTCAGCATGACGTCATCTGATGACGTCAGCATGACGTCAGCACGATGTCATCAGCGCGTGTCTACCACGCGTCGCGCGTGGCACGCCAACGCGTGAGCCCCACACGCGGTCCTCCGTCCGGTTTTCAGTCAATCGACGGTTTTTTTTTCTTTCTTGGTCACCGTGCCGCCATACTATACTCTGTCTTCCGTTCCACCGCCTCAAACCAGCAGCCAACAGCCAACAGTTGTATATTTACAGCCATATATATATACAACAAAATATACATATATATACTTATTTATTTAATTACGAATTTAATTGCCAGAACTTCAAATATTCATAATAAAAAATCTATACATCATAAAATTATGAAAAAAATACACAGACGATATACAACACTTGTAGAACCCAGATCAACATTCAAAATTATTCTGAGAAACGATTTCTCATCAGACAAAATTAATCCATAATATAACTTGTAAAAATCATAATTAATTCATACAAGCACATAAAATTCTGAAATTTTACCACAGATCTATATGCATACAACCTAAGCTCTGATACCATTGTTGGATTTTAATCGCAGCGGAGGCATGGTAAAACACTTTTACACATACAAAATCCAAATAAAAGCATATAAATCGTGGTAAAAATATAGAGATCGATTACTAACCTTTAATAAGCGATCCAAGAGCAACGATCAGAGGTCCTTAGCAGCTGCTCCTCAAACGTGAAGCACTCCACCGATTTCCACCAAGAAAACGACGTTAAGGAGGAGGAGGAGGTGGAGAGAATTAGGTTTTTATAAAAATTGGGGTTGGAATAAAAATAGGGTTTATAATAGTATATTTATAGGCAAAATTTTCAGCTGAAATTTTTCATAAAATATTATTATTATTAACCCATTTATTATTCTTATTAATAATTAAAACACCTTTTAATTATTAATCCTTTTTCTAAACACTTTAGAAATAATTCTCTCTCTTGATTTAATTTCCAAAAATTAAATCCTTTAATTAATAATATTAAGAACTTTTCTTAATTAATTTATAATCAATTAAATCTCATTTAATCAATTATTAAATTTTCCAATTAATTAATTATTTCATAAATAAATAATTATTAGCCATTATTAATTAATTCCTCTACCATTAAATCATTCTCTTTTTATGGTGTGATCCTGTAGGTTCAATATTAAGCCGGTAGTAGAAATAAATAATAATAAAACTATTTTATCATTATTTATATAAATTCTCTAATTTAATAAATATGATTAATTAATTAATCACATTTATTCTACATCGTGATGGATACTTCTCAGCATATCGCGACTATCCGGATAATACGAATTCACTGCTTAGAATACCAAGAACCTATTCAGTGAATAGTTACCGTACAATAAACTCCTTCTACCCTACAATGTCCCGATTAAATACAAAGCATGGATCTTGTGTCAAGCCTATCTAATTTAATCACTTGCTTACCATTTACTATGCTTAGTTCTATGCAAATTAGAAACTCGTTTCTAATTTCATTCACTCTGGCCAGAGATTCCTGAACTAGCATAAGTGGATCAGCCTTGAACATTCGCTTCCTTCATTGGAAGGGGTAGATCCTTTATTGATTATACATTATCTTCGTGTATAAATTCCTATACCCAGTAGAGCCCTAATAATTGTCCCTGGAGACTAAGAACTAAACCAAAGCATAGTTCAGTGTACACAAGATGAGTATGATGATCTCAAGTCTAAGGATACTTGTACAACTATCACTATGTGAACAACTGCTGACACGTGAGTGAATTCTATCAGTTGTTCAGCTGAGCGAGTCATGTTCAGTGAACTTATTCTATAATAAGCACCTACATACTAGCTATAGTGTCACCACACAAATGTCTATGAGAACAGACATCCTTCATAATGAAGCAAGCATAGTATGTACCGATCTCTGCGAATTATTAATTACCAGTTAGTAATCCTACGACCAGGAACTATTTAAGTTTAGAGATATCATCTTTTAGGTCTCACTATTATGATCTCATCATAATCCATAAAAAGCTTTACTCTAAACTATGGTATATCTTATTTAAACACTTAAATAGATAAAGCTCGTAATAAAAACAAAACAAGTCTTTTATTAATATCAATGAAATCAAAATATATTACACAGGGAGTTATTCCTAAATCCTAATATATGATTGGACTTAGGACATATTCCTTTCAGTATTAACCGTATGTCTCTGTTAATTATTTTTCAAATTCTTTTGTGAATAAAAGTTTGAGATTTATAATTTTATCCACAAAAAAAAATTAAAAAAATCAAGGTACGTATACAATCATTACACATTAAAATACGCCTAAAAGTCACAACTAATTTAGGATGAAGGGAGTATTTAACTTGGAAAATCAAATTCTAATTGTTTATAATCTAATAATGTCATTTAAAACTAAAATCTAGTACATACAAATAGTTAAGAACAACTCAAATTAACTATATTATTTTACACAACCACAGTCACCTCCATCTCCTCTATCCATCAATTTAAGTTTATAATAATAACATTATATATAGTTCTCTTGTGCTATCTATGAAAAATTATACACTACACCATATTTGACTTGTAGCAACACCAAAAAAAAGAGTTAAAATGGCCAAAAAGTGTTACCTAAAGCAAAAAAAGGGGCTATGGTTACATTTTTTGAAAATTTGGGGGTGTTGATTTGCCCCTGCTACAATAAGTGTCTACGGTTACACTTTTTGAAATTTTGGTAACACCTCCCAAGTCGAAGGTGTAACCACAGTTCTGTTGCAACACACCTTACCATTTAGTAACACCAAAAATATGTTGGAATAGACTCTTTTGTAACACCATATTTGCTATGGTAACACTCAATTCAATCTTTTGGTAACATTTTTATATCTTATTGTAACATTCTTTTTTAACACTCTGGTATTTTTTTTGGGTAAATGAGGTCTAAACCTCGTAAAATATATAAAAGAGAAAGAATTTACACGAGTCACTTCTCAAAATTTCTCTTAGAACAGGCTCTAAGAAAAACAAAGAGAAAAAACAAAGGGAAAATGAATTTTTTTTGTCACCCAACTTATTGTGTGTTTAAAATCTTACCACTCAACTATAATTTTTTTTGTTTTACTCATTAATGTTAGGTTCAGATTTTTTTTAATCACTAATGTTAGGTTCAGATTTGATTATTAGTATTTTGTCAATTTTCTATAACATTATTAAAATATAGTGATAACTAGTACAAAAAGTGTTATATGTGTCTTATAAGAAAGCTTATATGTGTTTGCTAGATGCATATGGAGGAGTCGTATAATGTCTAAATTATATACGTATGTTTTAGGAATAACGCATATTGTTTTAAACATCTAATCAGAACAGATGTATATACATTGTAAACAGACGCATATCTCAGTTCATATACGTCTGTTATTTTTTAGGTGGGGTACTAAGCTCAAAACCAAAATTATTAGGATGAGGCATCGCAATCCGCACTAAAATTATTGGGAAATAAAAAAATAAAAAATTCAATATAATTTTATTAGCAAACTGATCATAAAGTACTGATAAAGAAATTAAAAAATTACATATCAATATTTTACCAAACGACACTTTCAAAAACCCAATGAAATCACCAATCACAACTCCTTCATGCAACTCTTACCGACCCAAAATCAAAACAATAAACTCATCCATTCTAATAGAATTGTGAAACAAGTATTTATATAAACACAAAAATATAATAATATTGTAATAATGTGAATTTGGTATTAAATCAAACAACTCTCACAAGATATTTATCTTACAAACATAGTTTTATAACTTATTTTTAAGATTTTTTTTGTATATAAAATTTAAACGTTAAATTATTATTTATAAGAAAAAAATTAAAAATAATTCATGAAACTACATCTTTAGGAGTCTTAAAATGCTTGTCAAACTCTCATCACCAAGGTAAACGTCTTGGGGGACATATGGAGTACTATATATAAAGATATAGACATATATCAAATCATTAAAAAATTACAAACTACCACAATATTTTAATAATGCTACCAAAAATTGACATGATGCTAATAATCAAATCTGAACCTAACGTTAGTGACTAAAAACAAATACGAACCTAACATCAGTGAGTAAAAGAAAAAAAAATAGTAGTTGAATGGTAAATTCCTAAAAACATGTTAAGTTTAGTGACAAAAAAATCCATTTTCCCAAAAACAAAAAACAAAAATAAATTACATCAAAAATCAAACCTAACTTAAAATAAGAAAGACAAAACTAAAAGACTTAATCAAAAAGCCCACTAACGATCTAAAAACAAACAGCAGCTCACCATCTCCAAAAATGAGAGCCCAAAGACATCCCTGGCCCATATGCCCAACAGCAACTTAAAGAAAAAGTCTTCCCTGATAAAAGACCACAAAAATACTACTGCTCTCGGGATACACACAAATCCAGATGAGTAGTTCACTCGAACCCAGCACTCGGAAATAAACCCTTGTAATAGCATAAATCAAGCAAAAATGAAGCAAAAACTGCATCAGCCCCTGTAAACAAACATTTATACAAAATCAGTATTGCAGGGAGGCTGCGAAACCAAGTGCATCAGCAAAACAAGATAAAAAAGCAATTCACTCAACTAATACAACTTATAATGATTATGGAGCCGTTAACTTGACTAATTACAGATATTATGAAGTAACCAAACATACTGCATACATCATCAGAAAGTTACTGAATCGTAACAGCCATACTAATATGCAAAATTTAGAATTCCTTGCTCTCATTCAAGAAGATCAGGTATAAGAACATAAGAACTCATCCTCTGACTTTGATTTATGCCTGTCAAACAATTAAACTGAGTTATATCTGTACATATATAATGCAGTTGGCATAGCATCAGATATGCAGTTGGCGTACAACCTAAATTCATAATATGGATTAAAAAATTTGTAAGATACAACAAATTTATGGTTTACAACAGATCATTGGCTTACTTAAATAACCAATTTGGCTATAAAGACATTCTCTTCCTGAGTACAGAACAATGAAATATAAATTTTGATTAATTAGCCTGATCGCGGAAGGTAATTAACCCTGCTACAGATATTTGAAGTGTTATTACCTTTAGGATAGCAACAACTTCTTCGTCTGAATTTGTTTTCCTAGCCTCAGATGTTGTCGTATTCTTGGCATTTGTTTGAGTGGAATTCCTTGTCTGAAATCGATTATCTTGTTCACGAGTCTCCTCGTTGGGCTCATAATAGTCTTCAACTACTTTAACTTGAAAGACCTGTGAGGTTGAACTGCTTTCTACTTGTCCCTTAGGAACGCGTTCAAATGTAAAAGATTCAGTAGGCTCGATTTCACTTTTCTTAGGCCACCCGAATCTGTTACTAATGTTAGAGTATGTTCGCAAGATCCTAAGTTTGGTGAAATGCAGGATATCATAACAGTACGCGAATCACCAACAAATGAGTCTCTAAGAACTTCAGTTAGCTTACTCCCTCTAAAGGGGATATGACCCTGGTCCTTGTCAAGGGCTCTGATACATTCCTTCAGTGCAAGTAAACTTTTATTAATTTCAGCACCTTCCATTCTACAATAGAAATTGACAAGCATTTTTATTCCCACTGAGCAATTAGCAGTTCCCAACTGATACTTTATAAGAAAAAAAAAATCTGAACTTTTATCGCCTTTCGGATATCCTAGAATGGAATATTTGAAACAATGATATCTATTTTTACGAGTACTGAGACAGTATACAAGTGTTATATGGAATCAAATCCAAAAGAAAAGCACGTTCTAATTTTTTTCAGATTTCTATACGACATCCTTAGCATCATCAATAATAATGCCACATCTCGATACATACCTAGTTTGTTTGTCATTATCTGTCGTATCTGCACCACGTTCACTTTCAGCAAGATCTATAAAAGATAGCTTCCCAACAAGACGAGCAGGCTTTGATTCCTTCCCATCAACAGATTTTTTGATAGCAAGTTGCAGTATAGCATGTGATCTAGAGGATTCCTCATTTGCACCAGTTGTGCCAGTACTCCTTGTTGCATTGCCTCTCTCAATTAATTCCTTGATCGTGTCCACATCTGATACTCTAAATTCTTGCAAGCCCACGATGCAGACCTGTTGTTTCCCATCTTCCCTCATACAAAGCTTTCTGTAAACATACGAGTTAAGGTTATGGACTTATGGTGCTACATTAGTATATAGAGTTATGTAAAGTCACAAACCAGCAAGCTCACTTTCGATCATTGAGGAGATCAAACAACTTTCCTCCATATATTTCAAAGAAACTGACAAACAGTTGATATTCTTGGTTCAGGTCATTATAATGCATTAGCCTGAAAATATCTTGGGATGCCTTAAGTGGCAGTGGTTGCATTGTATAGGTCTTTCCACTCCCTGAGCATAATAAATGAAGCAAAAATTGTAATGATTATTTCTTTGTTGATCACACAAGTCACAAGGTATCAGAAACAAGTCTAAAAGAATGCAGAAAATACAATCAGTAGCCAAACATCAATGCACATACGAATTTCATCTTAGAAAACGCGCATCCACACTTCTTCTGAAACACCCCGTCCATTAACCGGAGCCATTTTCCTCAACTCATTCCTCAAACACTCAAACTCCTTCCCTTCACCCCCTCCTATGTACTCTGCATGAGGTTGTTTACACTGTATCATCCTTACTAGCAATCTATTGAATAAATAATCAAAAAACAAGAAAATAGAGATAAAAAAAAGTTGAAAATAAAATTAGGATTTAAATAGAAGTACTTGCATACAAGATTCATCCCAATTGGGACCGAAGCGAATGACAACGAGGCCCTCTTATTCGGCAATAAACATCAAAACAAGAAGATGAATTACTAGAACTCTAACTTCCAAACTCTGAACTCGATTGAGAAGCCTAATCAATTAATTGAGAGTATTTATTAGTGAGTGGATGTATGTTTGAGAGAGAGACTATCTGATTAAACTATCTGATTTTTAAACATGAATTGAGAGAGCGAGAGAGGGAGAGAGAGACGGAGAAGAGAGTGAAAATAAGAGGGAGAGAGATAACACTGATACTCAGACAAATTATTGAGCGGCCTGGATTTAGTTTTTGGTGGCTTAATATTTTGGTCAAAATTGTATATGCAGCCTAAATATTTAGTTTTATGGTGACACTTATTTTAATATCAATACTCACATTATATATTATGTTACAATAGCAATTTGATCATATTTATGGTAACATTGACTATCCTCTGCTACAATGTCAAAAAAAAGTGTTACCATAGATCAAAATTTAGTGATTTAAGATAATATTTTTGCTTGTAACACTAAAAAAAATGTTGCTGCAGGTCAAATATGGTGTACTGATAATGGTATAATAGTATATTGTAATTAAAACAAAAATAGTATATAAACAAATCAATTTTCTAAGTAATTTTCCAATTATCTAATATAATAATTTAAGTCAAAATTCAATTCATACCAAGTCTTATAAAAGAAATTCTATACATGCAAATTTTTTTTTTTAAAAAATAACTAACTATACCATTTTTCTAATAGTTAACATCAATCACCTCTCCCTCACTACCTACCTTCTTCCACAAGCCATCAAATTCTAAAATTTTATAATAATCTTTATCTCTAAAATAAATACGTTATACGTTACAGATTAAAACCGTCGGTACAATTAAAACCGTCGATACAAAACAAATACATACAAATAATTTGGTACTACAAAAATCAGTAAGTACAATATTGAGAGTTAACAGATACCTAGAAATAAGAAAAAAAGTTAGCAGATACATGCAGATGCAGATAAATGACCTTTGAGTCCGACCTCTCCAGCTGCACCGCCTTATATTTCCAAATTCAGTTCCTTAACGATTACCGTAGATTGTCCTCACCACACAGAAGTCTTACTTCATTATGGCTTATATTGGCATCTTTTCAAGAGATCAAATAAACTTTTAGAGTCTGATTGCATTCAAAGTAGTTTTATCAACTAAGTGTCTCATTTTCAACACTCTCTTTCAATCTCTATCGTGGCTTCTTCTAGTTCCTCTTACTCTCCCAAACCAAACAATAACAAATCACAGCAACTAGAAAATGCCATTCGTGTTCATGTTGACCCATCAAACTTTCGTGATGTGGTCCAAAAATTAACAAGAGCCAGACCAGCAGTCGAGAAGCTCCCCATCACTACTTCTCCACATTTCAATGCAAAGCACAACCCTGCTAACGTTGGTGCAGTAAGACCCTCGTTCAAACTCCAAGAACACGCTAGAAACCTCCAACTACAATTGAACCAAAATGGGTTAACTGAGTCTGCGATTGCATTTATTGTTTTAATAAAATTATATTTGTTTAAACTTTATTTTGGAAGGTGTTAACATAATTTTAGGAATATGTTAACCCAACTAGGGGGAGCGCGGGTCGGATCGGGCAGGTTTTGGATAAAACCGAAACCGAAACCGCATACCCTCGGTTTTCACCTATAACCAAACCCGAATAATCGGTTTTGGTTTCGGTTTTTAATTTTGCGGTTTCGGTTTCGGATCGGATTTTTACGGTTCGGTTTTTAACGATTTTTAACGGTTTCAGATTCGGATTTTTTTTGTTTGCTGCTCGGCCCTAAACCTAACGGATCAAATGAAATCAAAAATAATATTTTAAAAACTATAATATCAATCTATATATTTATATTATACTATTATAAGAAAAACATGAGTTTGTTTGGTTAACATTTCAAAAAACAGTCTAACGACTTATCATTTTTCATTAAAAATGTTATTTTAAGTGTAATAAGCTATTTTAAACGTAGCTTCCTAAAAATTGTTAACACCACTTTCAAAAACATTATTAATATTAAAAATAAGAAAAAATATGCATCTTTAACTCTTCTAAAATTAATTCAAATTATAATACTCTTCGAGTCGCATACCAAATAATCTCATAATCAATTAATTCTTAATAATTAATACACATCAGAAAAATACAAATACTATATTTTAAAATTAAATTAAAAATACATGAAATTGAAAAAACACAAAACTTTCATTATGAAATAGGATTCCTTATGTTGAAATACGATTCCTTATGTTTGATAAACAACGATAACTAAAAAATGGATGTTTTCGAAGTAAAAAGAAAAAAATTGAATTTAGGATTTGTACACTAAAATTTTAGTTATATAAAATAAAGAATTTATGGTGTAAGTATTAAAATATGAATAGTCATGTCACATTTTTGATATCTTTTGATTTTAATAATATATTATTGATATGTAATGGTATTATTAAATTTTAAAAATTAATATTTGAGAATCTTTATATTCAGTTTGAACAATATTCTAAAACTTAATATTTTAAATATCCAAAATTTAATAACTATATACTTCATTAAAATCAGTAATACATAATTATTATATTTTTTTTAAATATCTTTTATAATTTTTTTTATTTTTACAAAAATTGTTATATAAATAATAATATTAAGTTATAATTAGCCCGTGCATGACACCGATTATAGGATAGTAAATTATGAACTGAAAAATGGCAGAAAGTTTTGGCATGCAGACTCTGTGTTTGTTAATGCATGTCAATTTCATTTATACACGCAAATTAAACGGCAAAAGAATTTCAAGACATTTGGGACACTTTTTATTACTATTATTATTATTATAGATAGTTTCTTATATTATATTTTGAAAATCCGAAATTATATAAATAATGTATTATATGTAACATAATTTTGATCAAATAATTTGTTATCCAAAATTTTCTAAATTGGAAAATTAAATTTTAATTGTTTATAATCTAATAATGTCATTCAAAACTAAAATTTAGCACGTACAAATATTTAAAAACAACTGAAATTAACTATATTATTTTACACAAACACCTCCATCTCCTCTATCCTTTAGTTTAAGTTTATAATAATAACATTATATATATATATATATATATATATATATCTCACCTATGAAAATTTATATTAATCATGTAACAGTATATTACTCCCTCAGTCCCTTCCAATTGTTTACATTTCTGAGGAAGTGTCCGACACGCATTTTAAGGTGCATAAAAATATAGTTAGGTAACTTATTTTTACAATTTTCTTTTTATGAATAAAAGTTAAATGTTTTAACTTTTTTTCAGAAAAATAAAATTACAAAACTATACTTTATATGTACCTTAAAATGCGTGTCAAACACTCTCTATAAAATTTAAACAATTTCTAATAACCCCAATTTTTGAGAAATTTTGAAACCCTTATGAATAGTGTTTTTGCTGAACGAGAAAACTTTTCATGCCACACTATGTAGGGGTTCTGTTATTGATCTTATGGGATATTATTAGTACTCTATGTGGTATATAAGTGTATGTAAAGATCGTCAGAATCCAATTCCGAACACTTTGATTTTTCCCGGAAATCCACAAGATACGGAGAGAATTGAGTATAAGGTAACAGGATAAAAAGGATTGAAATTAAAGGATTATAGGAGAGGATCATAAAAGGAATATAATATATTGAGAAAGGTTAAGGGAACCTAAGTAATAAGATCCCGGGTATAATCCCTCAAACGATAAACGAGAACGAAAGATAAGCGAACCGTAAAACAAATAAGTGACCAAGAGACAAGCTTGTACAAGAAGCCAGGGATTGTGACATCATCAAACCACAAGGTGTGGACAAGTGGGAGCATAATGACATGTGCAAGGTGACACAAGCATGACATAGAAGGGAAGGAAGTGTGGTTGAATTATAACCACACAAAATCAAGGTTAATTAAGTCATTAACCAAAAACAACACAAAAATCAACCAACCAAGCAAATCATTTCATTTTCATCAAACAAAACACAAAAATATCTTTCTTCCCAAGCTAGCTCTCGGCCCATTTCTTAAAATTTGAAGATCCAAGCTCCACCACTTACTATTTAGCAAGGTAATTATCTAAGCTTCCCCATGGATAGTTACATACTTCCTATAAGTTTAAGCTTCTAATTCCAAGCCAATCTTTTTCTATAAATCAAGGAAGAAGATGGTGAATAGTAACCTTCAAGAAATAACTTTAGTTTTCTTGAATTTTTATGAAAGATTAAGGTTATACAAGCAAGGATCAAGGTTCTTTAGGCATTCAAAGCTCTTATGTTGTGTTAAAAAGCTTCAAGGAAGGTATAATCTCTTAACCAAGCTTTGTTATTGAATGTTAAGAGCATAATATGAGTATTTTAGTTCATGAGAGGCTTGATGGTTGTGTATGTAGAGATTAGTGAGTTTTGGGATGTTGTTGGATTGGTAAATGTTGTAGCTGCTATAGCTGCAGAGGTAGATCTATTGTAGATCAGACCATCTACTTTTGAGAATCAATTATGTATAATTATAACTTGTGGCAGATAATGGCAATTAACTGTAAATTTATCAAGTAATCATTTTGGGTTGTAATAACTTTTAAATTGTGGATTCAAAGACTTGTACTTATTTAAATTTCATCTCTGAGACTATAACGGGTTGTGGTGTGTGTTAGTGTGGGGTCACAGCATAAGGTTATTATTATTAATTAAGTGAAGTGATATTGTGGAAAGAAAGACCGTGACGACCCGGATCCTCGACCCCGGATCTGGGGGTGTTACAGAAATGGTATCAGAGCCAAGCGTTATAAACCTCAGAGACGATGGGACGTTAAGATAATAAGATTCACTAAGATAATAAGAACTCTTGCCAAGTTCATAGTCGGGCTACCTAACGTAGTACTGACGGTTAAAACCCTTATGGGAACCCTTATAAATATCGTGATAGGAGCGTAGTTCGTTATCGTATATGGTAGCGGGACTCCGAACCCTGAAGTTGAGGAACATCAGCGCGATGATGTATTATTACTTATTGGAGATCAGATTATGGATCCGATAGAGCGTCCTAACGCAGGACCGGATGATGTTGATATTGAGGATGTAACGGTTGAGGATGTTGTCCTAGAAGGGATTGTTGCTGAGGAGGATTCCGTGAAGGATCCTGACAAGAATGAATAAAGGACCACTGAGGAATTGATGACCATGGTTAGGGCAACTCTCAGAGGTAGGATTGGCCGGCTACTATCGTAGATTGGTACAAGACTTTGTGAAGATCGCAGCCCCTTTGACGCGGCTTACTCATAAGAATGAGAAGTTCGAATAGACAGAGAAATGCGAGAACAGCTGTTAAGAACTGAAGCAAAGGTTGGTGACGGCCCCTATGTTGGCGTTACCGGATGGAAAAGGAGATTTTGTGATTTGGAAGAGACGCTTCGCATAAGGAATTAGGGTGCTTCTTATACAGCACAGCAAGATAATCGCGTACATGTCAAGACAATTAAGGTAATATGAAATTCGATATCCCCGCCCATGAGCTTAGGCTCGTGGCAATAGTTTTACCCTAAAGATTGGAGGCACTACTTGTATGGAGAGAAGTGCGAGAATTACCTAAGCCATAAGTGCTCTAGTACATCTTCACGTAGAAAGAGCTCAACATGTGCCAGAGGAGGCAGTTAGAGCTAATCAAGAATAATGATTGGGAGATTCTTTATCATTCGGGGAAAGCCAATGTGGTGGCTGATGCCCTTAGTAAAAAGGAGAGACTCAAGATGATAATGTCTTTGGGAGAGTTTATAAGAGATTTTGGAAATAGTAGTGAAGGTAACCGGAGCCGGTACCGAAAAGCTGTTTGAGATTGCAATAGAGACCGAATTATTGGAAAAGAGCATACGGTGCCAGAGAAAGGTGATGAATGAAGGCAGAGAGCCAACAAATAAATATGAGATTAATACCGAGAAAGATGATAAGGGAATAATGAGGTATTCCTATAGAATTTGGATTCCAAATGTTCAAGAGCTTAAAGATGAGATCTTAGATGAAAGTCATAGTTCAAGGAATAAGATTAAGGGCAAACCCTGAATGTGATAGTCAGGGAGGATGCCATCAAGATAGAAGGAACCCATAACATAATGAAGTGGAAAATGAGGATTTTAACGTATAAGATAACCCCAAGTATGGGGAGTAGGAAGAAATATTTAGACTGAGAAAACAAAAGTCGAGCGAGATAAGGAGACCCGAGACGGTACTCCTATACGGAAATTCATGGACCTGTCTAAAAAGAACTTAGACTATTATCCCCAACCACCACCCTGAGGAGACAGTGCGGTGAGAAATTCTTTCAGGACCTTTAAGTCGCTAAGCTCTCAGAGTTCCAAGGAACAAGCTGACCCAGTCGAGGCAAGAGCCTGGCTAAAGGAAATAGAGGAATCATTTGAGATTCTAAATGATTGACGAACCACAAAGGACTGTTTTTGTCACTTACCCTCCTAAAAGAGAGGCCACCTGCTGGTGAAAGACCAAGAAAGGCACGGAGCCAGAGGTTAGAATAAACTGATTTAAGTTCAGTCAATTGTTTTCGGGAAAGTAATTCCCAAAGATAAGGAGATAGTGTAAAAGCTTTGGAGCTAGAACAAAAATGGATGAGTATGATGAATTATGAATCTAAGTTGTAAAAGTTGTCAAGATTCGTTCTGAGGACACGAATCCAGAATGGCGGGATGTTTGAAATCAATGCTTATATTGTGATTGGTTTGTGAAATAATGATAAGAGAAAGGAAAAAAAAAAAAAAGAAACTGAAGTGGAAAGGAAAATAAAGGCAATAGAGTTTGAGGAATGATAAGGGAGTTGGGTATGAGGAAACCCTAAAGACTCATAGCAATAGAAATAGAAAAGTATGTAATCGTCAGGATGATGATGATCCACCATGAGTTAAAATTGATGGTTGAGGGCATAAGAGATACATATAGTTTATCCCCTGTAAGTTGGGAGGATTCGAGGAAACCTTGAGATAATTCGAAGGATAAATAATGAGACGCGGATAGACTAAGGGGATAAGAAAGTAAGAAATTAAGAAAATTGGATGAAAGAAGTGACCTTCAAGAAGGTGAAGTGTAAGACCGGTGGCATGATACCCAGAAAGGGAGACGCCAGATATGAAAGATATCCCAACATTGAGGTGACTGTTGAGATAAACAACAAAAGTAAATAAGGAATTATTAAGAAGAAGTTCACGTTGAACACGACCAATATCTTCCAGAACATCCATGTTATCGTTACCAGATTAGGCAAGAAAAGCGGATAACCGTTGTTATCTTTTGGAGGCCATTTTGATTAACCTCATTTTGTATACAGATGTTATTGTGAAATTAGGCATTTACTATCGAGGTGGGAATAATTGAATAAGATACCCATATCAGGGATATATGACTTTATTTATCCATGGAAGGATGCTTGTACCTTTTTAAAGGTGGAATTAAGGATAGAACATCGGTAACTTAAAACGAATCCTAGGGGAATGCATAAAGGTTGGCATTTCACCCTTGATAGGGATAGTATGAGTTTTGACAGTATGAATTGGAAAGCATTAAGGTAATAATAACCTTTAAGGATCAGTGGAGAAATTTTTCAGAAGTATATAGACAATGGTTCTAGTATAGTGAATGGTATTTTGATATGCCCTGTATCTAGGAATACAGGAGGAACGATTGAAGGATAACCTTAGAGGTTTTACAAGGAGAAAGGTAATATTCAAAATTCTCAAGAATAAAAATGTTGATAAAAGAAATATGACGTAATTATAATGGTGCCAAGTGGGGCACGTGTTAAACCACGAGAAAGTATGGATCGAACCAGTAAAGGTCGAAATTGTTCAGGGCAATTAGGACCTAAGACAAAAGATGTTCTAAGTACGATCGAGAGTCAGTCGTGACAGTGATTAACCTCTAAAGACTGAGGCAATAACTTATGGAAAAATGGTGATATTTTTTTTTACTCATCAGATTTTAAGGAAAACATCTTCACTCAAGCAGTGATCGGAAATAAGGTAGAAAATTTATTTGGAGGTGGTTAAAAAGACATTGACTGTAAGGAAATTTTACTATCAGGAAAGGCCAAAGAGGTGGCCGACACTTTAAAGGTAAGTGGATAATTATAGGCGCGTGTGCCAAAAGAAAACAGTGATGATGGTTAAAAATGTGAAGGTTGAATTATGGTTTGGAAGATTGACATTCCTTCTGATGACTGTGCAATACCCAACCGTAATAGTAATTGGTAAAGGTTTAATTCGTGTAATCGCCATGAACGGGCTATCTATCTTAGGAGGTCCTATCTTGGGATAAGCCAGGACCATGTTTCTAAAAGGACTAGACGAACCTTTGAGTTAAGTCTCCTATTAAAGGCATATGATTAAGAATGGTATTAACCTGCTATCGTTGCTTTGATTGAAACTCTTCTGCAATTTTATCTGCTTCATGTCATGAAAGTACGTCAGAGTTTGGAGTGTTCTTCATGAATTGTGATTGGTGGTTATGTTAACTCCTTAGGAGAATTAGATATGATATGTATGGACTCCGTATGGTTAGCTATTAAGACTTCATGAAAAACGAATGACGACAGTAGGTCAGTGGTGGACCATAATAATGCAGCAATGATTCTGCGAGTAATGAGCTGATTACAACCGTGAGAGTTGTATTGGAATGGATGTTGAGATTGAGTACCACTAATCGGGTCGTGGTGGTGTATAAGTTATCATTAATAGACTAATTAAGTAGAGTATCTACATAGTGAATTATTATTCTTTCTTATCAATAGAGAGTCGTATTATTATACGAGGAAGGTTGCGGTGCAAGCATAGAATTCAAGTAACGATGATGTCTAGAATGAGATCCCAGATTCGATTTTCGATGTCGAGGGAGTTTCAAAGGTAATTGTGTATAAGCTCGAGGAAGAGCATGGGTCCATAGAATGATGGACGGGATAGCGAAAATATTTAGGCACGTGAAATACGAGGCTATAATGCTTGATGCTGATATAAATACGTATATGTTTTGTTCTCCTATGACAAACCTTTATAGTTCAGAGGTAGGTTCCAAGCCAGATATTTTGTGGCAGTATATTTTTTTTCATATATACAATTCTCTTCAGTTCGTTCTTTTCTCTTCTTTTCATTTCATGTAAGCTGAGAAGAACAACCCTTCCAGAAGGGGAGGTATTGCCGAATGACTATCTATCTTTGTGATAGAAGCCTAGTAGGATACCACATGTTGTTTAATTGCTTGTCAAGTACTAAAGGCTGGCCACCTTCTGTACTAACTATGCAATATAATAAGTGTTCATGATCATAGTGATCTCTCAACAAATTCCTTTACTTCTATTTGATTGATCAAATTTTGGAAAATAGAAACAACTGAAAAAGGAGTAATAAAGTGGTGGTAGTATGCGGAATGGGAACACATTCGTGATACTAAGGTTGACGTGGTTATTAAAAGGTTATAGAACGCTAACGAGCAAAAGTATAACCAGTATAATATTAGGAACGGAAGGTAGTAGCGATTACGAACTGGAAAATAATGGTTATTGAGAAGCAAAAGTTCTAATGATAAAAGCTATAATGAGAGTCTGTGCAATAGACTTGAAAGAATTTGGAATGATCACTTAACGCGGATTAAGTTATCTTACGACAATAGATCATATGTCATTATCAAGATGTCGCCTTATGAGATCCTTGAGGGAAGACAATGTCGATCTCCCTTATGTTAGGATGGAGTTGTAGAGCGCAAGATGCTCGGACCCGCAGTAGTCCAAAGGACCAAGGATATGATAAATCTAATCAGAGGACGGCTGGTAGTAGCCCAAGATGGACATGATAAGTATGTTGATTTGACACGAAAGGATAAAAAGTATGAAATAGGGGACCTAGTAATGTTATAGGTATCCCTTGGAAAGGATTGATGAGGTTCGGAAAGAAAGGAAAGCTAAGTCTACAATTTGTTGGACCCTTGGATATATTAAGACGTTTGGGAAGTTAGCATATGAGCTAGCCCTAACCCCGAACATGTAGCAGGTCGTAACGTGTTTCACGTATCAATGTTAAGGAAGTGTAATTCAGATGCCAGATAAATAGAGGCATATGAGCGCATAGATATGCAACCCGACGTAACCTATATGGAGCAACCAGGAAGGGTTATAGAGTGAAAAGGAACAAGTGCTTAGGAGAAGGATTATCAAACTAGGCAGAGTTTGGTGGTAGAACCACAATGTGGAAAATTGACTCGAGAGTTAGAAAGTGTAATGCTAAGAAAGTATCCCCATTTGTTTTCTATCTGATTCCGGGACGGAATCCTTTTAAGGAGGGGAGACTGTAATAACCCCAATTTTTGAGAAATTTTGAAACCCTTATGAATAGTGTTTTTGCTGAACGAGAAAACTTTTCATGCCACGCTATGTAGGGGTTCTGTTATTGATCTTATGGGATATTATTAGTACTCTATGTGGTATATAAGTGTATGTAAAGATCGTCAGAATCCAATTCCGAACACTTTGATTTTTTCCGGAAATCCACAAGATACGGAGAGAATTGAGTATAAGGTAACAGGATAAAAAGGATTGAAATTAAAGGATTATAGGAGAGGATCATAAAAGGAATATAATATATTGAGAAAGGTTAAGGGAACCTAAGTAATAAGATCCCGGGTATAATCCCTCAAACGATAAACGAGAACGAAAGATAAGCGAACCGTAAAACAAATAAGTGACCAAGAGACAAGCTTATACAAGAAGCCAGGGATTGTGACATCATCAAACCACAAGGTGTGGACAAGTGGGAGCATAATGACATGTGCAAGGTGACACAAGCATGACATAGAAGGGAAGGAAGTGTGGTTGAATTATAACCACACAAAATCAAGGTTAATTAAGTCATTAACCAAAAACAACACAAAAATCAACCAACCAAGCAAATCATTTCATTTTCATCAAACAAAACACAAAAATATCTTTCTTCCCAAGCTAGCTCTCGGCCCATTTCTTAAAATTTGAAGATCCAAGCTCCACCACTTACTATTTAGCAAGGTAATTATCTAAGCTTCCCCATGGATAGTTACATACTTCCTATAAGTTTAAGCTTCTAATTCCAAGCCAATCTTTTTCTATAAATCAAGGAAGAAGATGGTGAATAGTAACCTTCAAGAAATAACTTTAGTTTTCTTGAATTTTTATGAAAGATTAAGGTTATACAAGCAAGGATCAAGGTTCTTTAGGCATTCAAAGCTCTTATGTTGTGTTAAAAAGCTTCAAGGAAGGTATAATCTCTTAACCAAGCTTTGTTATTGAATGTTAAGAGCATAATATGAGTATTTTAGTTCATGAGAGGCTTGATGGTTGTGTATGTAGAGATTAGTGAGTTTTGGGATGTTGTTGGATTGGTAAATGTTGTAGCTGCTATAGCTGCAGAGGTAGATCTATTGTAGATCAGACCATCTACTTTTGAGAATCAATTATGTATAATTATAACTTGTGGCAGATAATGGCAATTAACTGTAAATTTATCAAGTAATCATTTTGGGTTGTAATAACTTTTAAATTGTGGATTCAAAGACTTGTACTTATTTAAATTTCATCTCTGAGACTATAACGGGTTGTGGTGTGTGTTAGTGTGGGGTCACAGCATAAGGTTATTATTATTAATTAAGTGAAGTGATATTGTGGAAAGAAAGACCGTGACGACCCGGATCCTCGACCCCGGATCTGGGGGTGTTACACAATTGAAAGGGACGGAGGAAGTATAACATTATATTGATTAAATCAATTAAAACAAATAATTAGTATATCAGCAAATCAATTTTCTTAGTATTTTGCAATTATCTAAAATAATAATTTAACTCAAATTTCAATACCATGTAACTAGTTAACATCAATTACCTCACTACCTACCTTCTTCCCAAAGCCATCAAATTCTCGAATTTTATAATAAATCTTTATCTCTAAAATAAATAATTATACGTTACAAATGAAAACAGTCGTTACAAAGCACATATCTACACTCTACAAAATTAAAAGTTAAGGAGATGATTACAGATAAGAAAAAAAGTTAAGCAGATACATGCAAATAAATGACCTTTGAGTCCGAACTTTCCAGCTGCACTGCCTTATATTTCTAAATTCAGTTCCTTAACGATTACTGTAGATCGTCATCACCACACAAAAGTCTTACTTAATTCATTAATGCTTATATTGGCTCGAGTATGCAACTAATTCATTTTTCAAGATGGTCTCTCTTCAAGAGTTGAAATAAACTTTTAGAGTCTCGTTGCATTCAAAGTAGTTTTATCAACTAAGTGTATCATTTTCGACACTCTCTTTCTTTTTCAATCTCTATCATGGCTTCTTCTAGTTCCTCTTACTCTCCCAAACCAAATAATAACAAATCACCACAACTAGAAAATGCCATTCGTGTTCATGTTGACCCATCAAACTTTCGTGATGTGGTCCAGAAATTAACAGGAGCCAGACCAGCAGTCGAGAAGCTTCCCATCACTACTTCTCCACATTTCAATGCAAGGCACAACCCTGTTAACGTTGGTGCAGTAAGACCATCGTTCAAACTCCAGGAACACGCTAGAAACCTCCAACTACAATTGAACCAAAATGGGTTACCCGAGTCTGCGTTTGCACCAAGAAAGAGAGTGATAAATGTCTCGCCTGTGTCAACATTGGACATGGTTTTGGCAGGAGGGAGTATATTATAAAGGGTTTGTCTAGTGTGTGCCCATAAGCACATGCTAAACAATAAACTTATAAAGTTCGGAATGGTTTGATTGGTGTATTTGTTGTAAATGCAGGGGTCACCATTATTAAGAAGTACTCCTCTATTTTTTATTATATGATGTTTGATTTTTGCACACACTCACTTTTGTTTTGACCGCATAGTTAGAATAATATTTTTTAATTTTTTCTTTTTGTGAATAAAAATATATAACTGAAACTTTAATTTAGAAAAAGAAAATTTTAAAAATATTATTTTATCTATGCAGTCAAAATACTTAGGATTGTGTGAAAAAAAGTCAAACGACATATAAAAGAAAACAGAGGGAGTATTGGCCAATCAAAACAAGCTAAAATTAGTGTTTATGGCACACAACAAAACCTTATTATAAATCTTTAATCGGAGATAAGGCGAATATGGTACTGAAATTTATTTTTTGACAAAAAGCATTCATTAAAACTCTCAAATACAGTCAGGGCAAATCCCCGAACTGATAATACAACCTGATTGGGAAATAAAATGAGCTAAATATCTAGTCATTCTATTTTCAGATTGTTTAACAAACAGAATATAAATATTCTTGACAAAAAAAATGATTACAAAGGTTTTCAGAGCAATCCAGTCGACACCAACAATCTTGAAAATAGTAGCGTCACAATTGACCTGTGCACATAAAAAACAGGTGATGGTCCCGTGTTCATACCCGTCGGTTACGCCAACTGAGGCCGGGGATACAGATGTTCCCATATATTGAACAATCTTTCGTTGTGCAAGGTGAGCTTTTGTAATAATCACCACTGTTTCAGATTTAAAGCTAGCTTCTCAGATCTGCCGATACACCAATTGAATCATTATCAACGGACCAAAATAACAAAATCGAACACACCAAACCATATTAAAACACACTAACCACTCCAAAAGGAGAGACACAAACCACTCCAAAAGGAGAGACATAAAAAACACCCAAAAAGATGGATGCACGAATCAAAAATTTAATCCAAAGGATGAAGATTATTGAAAATTATTGAAAGAAAAACAGAAAAAACAAGAGAGAAGAATACGTCTCTTGCGATGACAATAGTTATTTAGATTGAGTGTATGAAGGTAGAGGGGAGGCGGCGAGTGAGATGAAAAATGAGAGAAATAGGAGGTCGACTATTATAGGGGGTTACTTAGAAGTCTTAATTTTAAGTTTTGGTCCTGAAATTTATTAAAAACACAACTTGAACTACTTGCATGCAATCATAGACCAACAATTTTGTAAAATGAAAATGGCACATTAATGTGTGTTTACATTTTCAACACAACACGAAATTATAAGAATATTAAATAAAAGTTCTAATTTATCGGAGTGACGGCAAGTTTTGAAGTCCGCAAAAGATTGAAATGCAAATAATGTTACTCCTCCGTCCCGTCCCAATTTATGTGTCTAGACTTTTACCCCTAATTTAAGTTGTATACTTGTATTAACCGTATGTCTCTGTTAATTATTTTTCAAATTCTTTTGTGAATAAAAGTTTGAGATTTATATTTTTATCCACAAAAAAAAATTAAAAATAATCAAGGTATGTATACAATCATTACACATTAAAATACGCCTAAAAGTCACAACTAATTTAGGATGAAGGGAGTATTTAACTTGGAAAATCAAATTCTAATTGTTTATAATCTAATAATGTCATTTAAAACTAAAATTTAGTACATACAAAATACGAACCTAACATTAGTGAGTAAAAGAAAAAAATAGTAGTTGAATGGTAAATTCCTAAAAACATGTTAAATTGTGTGACAAAAAAATCCATTTTCCCAAAAACAAAAAACAAAAATAAATTACATCAAAAATCAAACCTAACTTAAAATAAGAAAGGCAAAACTAAAAGACTTAATCAAAAAGCCCACTAACAATCTAAAAACAAACACCAGCTCACCATCTCCAAAAATGAGAGCCCAAAGACATCCCCGGCCCATATGGCCCAACAGCAACCTAAAGAAAAAGTCTTCCCTGATCCACTCAAATTTGAACAGAAGAAAAGAAAAGACCACAAAAATACTACTCTCTCGGGATACACACAAACCCAGATGAGTAGTCCACTCGAACCCAGCACTCGGAAATAAACCCTTGCAACAGCATAAATCAAGCAAAAATGAAGCAAAAACTGCATCAGCCCCTGTAAACAAACATTTAAACAAAATCAGTATTGCGGGGAGGCTGCGAAACCAAGTGCATCAGCAAAACAAGATAAAAAAGCAATTCACTCAACTAATACAACTTATAATGATTATGGAGCCGTTAACTTGACTAATTACAGATATTATGAAGTAACCAAACATACTGCATACATCATCAGAAAGTTACTGAATCGTAACAGCCATACTAATATGCAAAATTTAGAATTCCTTGCTCTCATTCAAGAAGATCATGTTTAAGAACATAAGAACTCATCCTCTGACTTTGATTTATGCCTGTCAAACAATTAAACTGAGTTATATCTGTACATATATAATGCAGTTGGCATAGGATCAGATATGCAGGTTGGCGTACAACCTAAATTCATGATATGGATTAAAAAATTTGTAAGATACAACAAATTTATGGTTTACAACAGATCATTGGCTTACTTAAATAACCAATTTGGCTATAAAGACATTCTCTTCCTGAGTACAGAACAATGAAATATAAATTTTGATTAATTAGCCTGATCGCGGAAGGTAATTAACCCTGCTACAGATATTTGAAGTGTTATTACCTTTAGGATAGCATCAACTTCTTCGTCTGAATTTGTTTTACTAGCCTCAGATGTTGTCATATTCTTGGCATTTGTTTGAGTGGAATTCCTTGTCTGAAATCGATTATCTTGTTCACGAGTCTCCTCGTTGGGCTCATAATAGTCTTCAACTACTTTAACTTGAAAGACCTGTGAGGTTGAACTGCTTTCTACTTGTCCCTTAGGAACGCGTTCAAATGTAAAAGATTCAGTAGGCTCGATTTCACTTTTCTTAGGCCACCCGAATCTGTTACTAATGTTAGAGTATGTTCGCAAGATCCTAAGTTTGGTGAAATGCAGGATATCATAACAGTACGCGAATCACCAACAAATGAGTCTCTAAGAACTTCAGTTAGCTTACTCCCTCTAAAGGGGATATGACCCTGGTCATTGTCAAGGGCTCTGATACATTCCTTCAGTGCAAGTAAACTTTTATTAATTTCAGCACCTTCCATTCTACAATAGAAATTGACAAGCATTTTTATTCCCACTGAGCAATTAGCAGTTCCCAACTGATACTTTATAATAAAAAAAAAATCTGAACTTTTATCGCCTTTCGGATCTCCTAGAATGGAATATTTGAAACAATGATATCTATTTTTACGAGTACTGAGACAGTATACAAGTGTTATATGGAATCAAATCCAAAAGAAAAGCACGTTCTAATTTTTTTCAGATTTCTATACGACATCCTTAGCATCATCAATAATAATGCCACATCTCGATACATATTACCTAGTTTGTTTGTCATTATCTGTCGTATCTGCACCACGTTCACTTTCAGCAAGATCTATAAAAGATAGCTTCCCAACAAGACGAGCAGGCTTTGATTCCTTCCCATCAACAGTTTTTTTGATAGCAAGTTGCAGTATAGCATGTGATCTAGAGGATTCCTCATTTGCACCAGTTGTGCTAGTACTCCTTGTTGCATTGCCTCTCTCAATTAATTCCTTGATCGTGTCCACATCTGATACTCTAAATTCTTGCAAGCCCACGATGCAGACCTGTTGTTTCCCATCTTCCCTCATACAAAGCTTTCTGTAAACATACGAGTTAAGGTTATGGACTTATGGTGCTACATTAGTATATAGAGTTATGTAAAGTCACAAACCAGCAAGCTCACTTTCGATCATTGAGGAGATCAAACAACTTTCCTCCATATATTTCAAAGAAACTGACAAACAGTTGATATCCTTGGTTCAGGTCATTATAATGCATTAGCCTGAAAATATCTTGGGATGCCTTGAGTGGCAGTGGTTGCATTGTATAGGTCTTTCCACTCCCTGAGCATAATAAATGAAGCAAAAATTGTAATGATTATTTCTTTGTTGATCACACAAGTCACAAGGTATCAGAAACAAGTCTAATAGATGAGTTAAATGCATTTTGCAACCCCTACCTTTCAAAACTATATACTTACTTTCAAAAATACAGTTTGCGACCCCTAACTTTCGACATCAAATACAATATGCATCCATTTAACCATTTTGTTAAAAATATTTATATTTTGAAGGGTAAAATTGAAATTCAAAAAAATATTTAAATAATAATTTTAATTATTTTAAAATTAAACTAAAAGTTAGAATTTCAAATTATAAAAATAATATTAATATCAATTATTTTATATTTGACTCAGTATACTTTTTAAATTTTTAAAATATAAATATATTTAAAAACTTTATGATTATATATAAAACAAATATTTTACTTGATAAATATATTTTAAGTATTTAGCATTATGATTAATTTAGACCACTATTAATGGAAAATAGCTACTCTTTGAAACTTTTACTTACTTTTTCCTCGAGTTTGGCACGTTTTAAGGCTACTATAAAATATTCTATAATTTATTTTTTGAATTTTCTTTTTCTATATAAAATTTTAAATATTATATTTTTATTTAAAAGAAAAAATATTTAAAATTATTTAGGGAACCGTACTTTACGGAAATTTTAAAATGCGTGCCGATCTTTCGTCACCAATGTAAAGAATCCAGTGAGACGGAGGGGGTATAGTTTTTTTTCATGTAAAATATGCATTAAAATAAATATTTTTATTAATTTGAAATTTTGGTTATTAATACTAACATCTCAATTTCAATTTTATAAACGGAAGGGATGCATGTTTAAGTTAATATTGAAAGTTAAGGGTAGCAAACTGTGTTTTACGGGTAGCGAACTGTGTTTTACAAAGTAAGTATACTGTTTTGATTTTAAATGAAAGGTGGGGGTTGCAAAGTGCAATTAACTCTTAAAAGAATGCAGAAAATACAATCAGTAGCCAAACATCAATGCACATACGAATTTCATCCACTCTGTTGAGTATACAACAACGAAAGCAAAACCCAAAGCGAATAAACAAGAACAAGAAAATAAATGACAATCACACAAGACAAAGATTTACGTGGTTCGGAAATTCCTACTCCACAAGCCGCACTAATTTTGTATTGATCTCTCACAATTTGTTGTGTTATGATTTTACAATTACATGAGTATTTATAAGAGAAGAAACTAGGCCTAAATCAAAATTACAGTCCAAATCTGAAAAGTAGACTAATCCATAAACTAATCTGAATCTGAATAGTCTATTTTCATGGGCTTAATTAATAGACTCCACAAAACCCAACAATCTCCCACTTGGAGTCTGGCCAATCTTCACTTCACTCTTGTAAGTCTAGTAAAATCAATTCTTCAATGAATAACTCTAACTAGTGCAACGCCTTCTCATCAATCAATTCTGAAGGCCAGTTGAAGCTACGCAAAGCTTTAACTTTTCATTCGTAACCACCTTAGTCAACATATCTGCAGGATTCTTTGAACCTAGGATTTTCTTCAAGGACAAAGTACCATTGCTTATCAACTCTCTTGTAAAGTGATATCTCAGCTGAATATGCTTCGTCCTAGCATGAAACACGGGATTCTTCGCAAGATGAATAGCACTCTGACTGTCGCTATACAAAGCACTGTCCGCCTATTTCTTTCCCAACTCCTCAAGAAAATTGTTCAACCAAATCATCTCCTTGCTAGCTTCAGAGATAGCCATATATTCTGCTTCTGTGGTTGAAAGAGCAACACTCTTTTGAAGTCGAGACATCCAACTAACTGCGGTGCCACCCAAAGTGAAAATATAACCCGTTGTACTTTTTCTTGTGTCCAAACATCCACCCAAATCTGCATCAGAGAACCCTTCCAAGATAACATCTTTCTTACTGAAACATAGTGCAACCTTGGATGTGCCTTTCAAGTAGCGTAACAACTACTTGACTGCTTCCCAATGCACTCTTCCTGGATTAGACATAAATTTGCTAACAACTCCCACTGCATGAGCAATGTCTTGCCTTGTACACACCATAGCATACATTAAACTGTCAACTGCAGATACATAAGGAACTTTAGCCATATCTTTCTTGCCTTCATCCGTTTTAGGTGATTGCTTCTTTGTGAGATTAAACTGACTCGCCAACGGTGTACTTCTGGTCTTTGCATCCTGGACACTGAATTTCTGTAATAATTTCTCAACATACTTCTCTTGAGATAATTTTAAAGTACCTTCAGTTCTATCCCTTATGATGCTCATACCAAGTATTTGTTTTGCTGCACCCATATCCTTCATCTCAAACTCCTCAGACATCTGTCTCTTTAACCTGTTGATTTCCCTCATAATTGATCCTGCTATCAACATGTCATCAACATACAACAACAATATGATATAAGATGAATCAAACTATTTAAAGTAATAACAATGATCCATAACAATCCTCGTGTACCCATTCTTCATCATAAAGCTGTCAAACTTCAAGTACCATTGTCTCGGTGCTTGCTTTAAACCATACAAGCTTTTTATAAGCTTGCAAACAAGGTTTTATTTCCCAGCTACCAGAAATCCCTCTGGCTGAACCATGTAGATGTCTTCCTCAAGATCACTATGTAAGAACGCAGTCTTAACATCTAGTTGCTCTAGATGTAACTCCTCTGCAGCCACAATACTTAGCACAATTCTAACTGTAGTCATCTTAACAACGGGAGAAAATATATCGGTATAGTCAATACCCTTTTTTTGTTGATAACCCTTGACTACTAACCTTGCCTTGTATCTCTTGCTGCCATCATGTTCTTCTTTGATCCTGAACACCCACTTATTATGTAAAGCCTTCTTTCCTGCTGGTAACTCTGTTAAAGACCAAGTCTCATTCTTCTCAAGAGAACTCATCTCCTCATCCATGGCTGATTTCCACTGAACTGAATCATTCACTTGTACTGCCTCTGAATAACACTGAGGCTCCCCGTCCTCGGTCAATAACATATAATATGCTGAAGGAGAATATCTTTGTGGTGGCCTCACACTTCTGCTAGATTTTCTTACCTCAGTCCGTGAAGTTACTAGATACCTGTCATCAACATATTCCGAACTCCCACTATTTCCTGCAAGATCTGTTTCTGTAATATCTTCAAGCACTGCTTCCTCTTTCTCAGGTTGTTCCTTTATAAACTCAGAATCGACTACAAGCTTATCCTTATACACTGCATTCTCATTAAAAGTAACATCTCTACTTCTAACGACCTTCTTAGTCAGTTCATCCAAAAAATGGTAACCCATATCATCTGAGCCATAACCAATGAAGATACACTTCTTTGCTTTCGGATCAAGCTTGTCCCTGTCGGAATCTTTAACACACACATAAGAAACACAACCAAAAACTCGCAAGTGTGAAAGATTTACCTCTTTTTCCTACTACCCTTCTTCAGGAATCTTGAACCCCAAAGGACTTGAAGGTCCTCTATTTATGAGATACGCAGCTGTGCTAACTGCATCAGCCCAAAACATCTTTGGCAACCCTGCATGTAATCTCATACTCTTGGCCCTCTTATTCAAGGTTCTATTCATGCGCTCTGCAACACCATTCTATTGTGGTGTCTCTGGAATAGTTTTAATCATTCTAATCCCAAATTCCGCGCAATAACTTTTAAACTCATCACTACTGTATTCACCTTCATTATCTGACATCAAACTCTTCACTTTTAAACCGGTCTGATTTTCAATTTCAGTCTTCCACTTCTTGAAAGTAGCAAACACATCTGATTTATTCTTCAAAAAATAAACCCATACCTTTCTAGTGGAATCATCAATGAAAGTGACATAGTAGCGAGATCCACCCAATGACGCAACTGTTGTTGGACCATATACATCTGTATGAACTAGCTCTAACTTCTTAGGTTTGGGGGTCCTCCCTGATTTTGCAAAAGTAACACGTTTCTGCTTTCCAAGAACACATGGCTCACAGAATCCAACTTCCACATTCTTCAACTCTGGAATCTTCCCCTTCGAAGTTAACAGCTTCATACCTTTTCACTCATATGACCAAGCCTTTTGTGCCACAAAGTTGAAGACTCAATCTCATCAGCAACTGCATTTGCTTCATAGCTAGATTGTTCAATAATGTATAAAGTCCCCTTTTTCTCTCCACGAGCAATGACTAGATTCCCCTTTATAACCTTCCACTGTCCGTCTCCGAAAGTAACTCGATACCCTTCCTTATCTAACTGACCCATAGATAACAACATCTTCTTCAGTCCAGGAATGTACCTTACATCTTTCAACGTCCAGCTAGTTCCAAAAGAGGTTCTGATATTAATATCTCCCATGCCCGCAATATCCAAAATCTCATCATCAGCAAGACGAACTTTACCAAAATTTCCAACTCTGAAATTTAACATTAAATCCTTGCAAGGGGTAGCATGGAATGATGCACCATAATCCATAACCCATGATTCAACCGAACATTCAACACAACAAATCAAAGCATCATCATCCTCCACTTCTTCAACTACGTTAGCTGAATTATTTTCTTTACTCTTTCCTTTTGGAGCCGCGGGAGCCGTGCACTGATTCCTGAAGTGACCCTTCTTCTGACAATTCCAACAAACAATATCCTTGCGATCTTTGGATTGTCCTCTCTTCTGTGACTTCGATCTGCTACGCCCCTTATTCTGCCCTTTTTCGAACTTTCTACCTCTACTCTCAGCACTCAACAAGGAACCTGACGACTCTCCTGATTTTCTCCTATGAATATCTTCTCCAAGGATCGAATCTCGAACTCCATCAAAAGTCATCTTACCGCTTCCAGATGAATTACTTATAGCAGTGACAAATCCCGACCAACTGTCTGGTAATGAGGATGCCAACAACAAGGCTTGTACTTCATCATCGAATTTAATATCCACCGATGCCAATCTTGCTAGGATGGAATTAAATTCGTTCACATGATCAACAACACAATCGCCTTCATTCAATCTAGTGGCAACTAACAAGCGAATCAAATACACCTTATTTGAAGCAGACGACTTCTCATACATGTTTGACAAAGCCTTGATCAAATCATAAGTTGTCGTTTCCCTGACGATATTGTAAGCAACGTTCTTCGCTAAAGTCAACCTGACAACCCCCAGAGCCTGCCTGTCCAAAAGCTTCCTGTCTTCATCCTTCATTGCAGTTGGTTTCTTCTCTTCCAGCGGTTCATGTAGTTTTTTCTGATACAAATAATCCTCAATTTTCATCTTCCAAAATCCATCATCTTTGCCATCAAATTTGTCGATCTTTACCTTCCCGTCTTCTGCCATCGCTCCCACTCGCCTGAAAACCTAGGCTCTTGATACCAGTTGTTGAGTATACAATAACGAAAGCAAAATCCAAAGCGAATAAACAAGAACAAGAAAATAAACGACAATCACACAAGACAAAGATTTACGTGGTTCGGAAATTCCTACTCCACAAGCCGCACTAATTTTGTATTGATCTCTCACAATTTATTGTGTTATGATTTTACAATTACATGAGTATTTATAAGAGAGGAAACTAGGCCTAAATCAAAATTACAGTCCAAATCTGAAAAGTAGACTAATCCATAAACTAATCTGAATCTGAATAGTCTATTTTCATGGGCTTAATTAATAGACTCCACAAAACCCAACACACTCAATACAGAAATGGCAGAGATATAATAATCAAGAAGACTGTAACAATACTCCAATAATGTTCTAAAGAAGTAATCACAGAGATGCAATGCAATAAGGAAGGCGAAAAGAGGGGGCGGTATAGAAAAAAATTGATCATACCTGTCTGGCCATATGCAAAGCAGGTTGCTTTTGTTCGTTCAAAAAGTATTGGTATTATAGGCTCCACTGTCTCCGAGTATACCTATAGCAACAGTGAACGAACTATATATACCTATATATAAACTCATCAGTTTTAAATCATTACATAATTTAATTAAAACTCATTGAAAAGTATAATTAAAACTCACTTCTTATTCTTCCGTCCGCATTTCAAACTCCACCCCTCCATCTTAGAAACCGCGCATCCACACTTCTTCTGAAACGCCCCGTCCATTAACCGAAGCCATATTCCTCAACTCATTCCTCAAACACTCAAACTCCTTCCCTTCACCCCCTCCTATATACTCTGTATGAGGTTGTTTACTCTGTATCATCCTTACTAGAAATCTATTGAATAAATAATCAAAAAACAAGAAAATAGAAATAAAAAAAAGTTGAAAATAAAATTAGGATTTAAATAGAAGTACTTGCATACAAGATTTATCCTAATCGGGACCGAAGCGAATGACAACGAGGCGCTCTTCTTGGCAATAAACATCAAAACAAGAAGATGAATTACTAGAACTCTAATTTCCAAACTCTAAACTCGATTGAGAAGCCTAATCAATTAATTGAGAGTATTTATTAGTGAGTGTATGTATGTTTGAGAGAGAGACTATCCGATTAAACCATCTGATTTTTAAACATGAATTGAGAGAGCGAGAGAGGGAGAGAGAGACGGAGAAGAGAGTGAAAATAAGAGGGAGAGAGATAAGACTGAAATTTTTATACAAATTATTGAGCGAGCTGGATTTAGTTTTTGGCGGCTTAATATTTTGGTCAAAATTGTATATGCCGCCTAAATATTTAGTCTCATGGTAACACGTATTCAGATGAGCAGTGCTACGTTCCCCAAATATTTTCCCCAAAAATTTTACCAAATGACGTGGCTGACACGTGGCTTATTTTAATTCGTGGGCGCATATTAATGCACGCAGGGTCCCATTTTATTATTAGGAAGTTACCAATTATTCATGTAACACATCAGATTTGGGGAAATTTTTGGGGTAAAAATTTGGGGTCTCTAGTATTTTCCCATTTTAATATCAATACTAACATTATATATTATGTTACAATAGTAATTTGATCATATTTATGGTAACATTGACTATCCTCTGCTGCAATGTCAAAAAAAAGTGTTACCTTAGATCAAAATTTAGTGATCTAAGAAAACATTTTTGCTTGTAACACCAAAAAAAATGTTGCTACAGGTCAAATATGGTGAACTGATAATGGTATAATACTCCCTCCGTCCCAATTTATCTGTCTTGTTTGACTTTTGATGGTCAAATTGACTCAACTTTGACCGTAAATAAAAATTTATTTTTTCATTATTTTGAAAAACTGAAAAATACATATTAAAGTAGATTAAACATACTTTCTGATGATATAATTTTTATAGATATTTTCGAAAACGTACTATGTGAAATTTTTGGTCAAAGTTCGGTCAATTTGACCGCAAAAAGTCAAATAAGACAGATAAATTGGGACGGAGGGAGTAGTATATTGTAATTAAAACAAAAATAGTATATAAACAAATCAATTTTCTTAGTAATTTCTTAATTATCTAATATAATAATTTAAGTCAAAATTCAATTCATACCAAGTCTTATAAAAGAAATTCTATACATGCAACAAAAATTTAAAAAAAATTAACTAACTATACCATGTTTCCAATAGTTAACATCAATCACCTCTCCCTCACTACCTACCTTCTTCTTCAAGCCATCAAATTCTCAAATTTTATAATAATCTTTATCTCTAAAATAAATATGTTATACGTTACAGATTAAAACCGTCGGTACAATTAAAACCGTCGATACAAAACAAATACATACAAATAATTTGGTACAAAAATCAGTAAGTACAAAATTGAGAGTTAAACAGATACCTAGAAATAAGAAAAAAAGTTAGAACATACATGCAGATGCACATAAATGACCTTTGAGTCCGACCTCTCCAGCTGCACCGCCTTATATTTCTAAATTCAGTTCCTTAACGATTACTGTAGATTGTCCTCACCACACAGAAGTCTTACTTCATTATGGCTTATATTGGCATCTTTTCAAGAGATCAAATAAACTTTTAGAGTGTGATTGCATTCAAAGTAGTTTTATCAACTAAGTGTCTCATTTTCAACACTCTCTCTTTCAATCTCTATCGTGGCTTCTTGTAGTTCCTCTTATTCTCCCAAACCAAACAATAACAAATCACAGCAACTAGAAAATGCCATTCATGTTCATGTTGACCCATCAAACTTTCGTGATGTGGTCCAAAAATTAACAGGAGTCAGACCAACAGTCGAGAAGCTCCCCATCACTACTTCTCCACATTTCAATGCAAAGCACAACCCTGCTAACGTTGGTGCAGTAAGACCCTCGTTCAAACTCCAAGAACACGCTAGAAACATCCAACTACAATTGAACCAAAATGGGTTAACTGAGTCTGCGATTGCACCAAGAAAGAGAGCGATAAATGTCTCGCCTGTGTCAACATTGGACACGGTTTTGGCACGAGGGAGTCCAAGTCCAGGAACATCAGTGTCGCCTTCTATACCAGAGGAGATAGCTATGGCGAATAAAGGCTTTTATTTGTATCCTAGTCCACCTGCTACTGCTAGCAAGCCTCAACCCCAGTTGCTTCCCTTGTTCCCAACATCTCCAGATTCTTAAACTGGACCAAGTTTACTATCCTTTGTTATATTCAAATTGAATATTATTTATTAGATACTTTATTCTCTTTGTTCCCCGTGTAGAATTTGTAGTTATATTAGATAGTTTATTTATTTTTTTAATAAAATTATATTTGTTTAAACTTTATTTTGGAAGGTGTTAACATGGTGTTAACATGGTGTTAGGAATATGTTAACCTAACTTGGGGGAGGGCGGGTCGGATCGGGCAGGTTTTGGATAAAACCGAAACCGAAACAGCATACCCTCGATTTTCACCTATAACCGAACCCGAATAATCGGTTTCAGTTTTTAATTTTGCGGTTTCGGTTTCGGATCGGATTTTTACGATTCGGTTTTTAACGATTTTTAACGGTTTCAGATTCAGATTTTTTCAGTTTTCTGCTCGGCCCTAAACCTAACGGATCAAATGAAATCAAAAATAATATTTTAAAAACAATAATATCAATCTATATATTTATATTATACTATTATAAGTAAAACATGAGTTTGTTTGGTTAATATTTCAAAAAACAGTCTAACGACTTATCATTTTTTATTAAAAATGTTATTTTAAGTGTAATAAGCTATTTTAAACGTGATAGGTTATGATTGGTTGTTTCGTTATACCTTCCTAAAAATTGTTAACACCACTTTCAAAAACATTATTAATATTAAAAATAAGAAAAAATATGCATCTTTAACTCTTCTAAAATTAATTCAAATTATAATTCTCTCCGAGTCGCATACCAAATAATCTCATAATCAATTAATTCTTAATAATTAATACACATCAGAAAAATACAAATACTATATTTAAAAAATTAAATTAAAAATACATGAAATTGAAAAAACACAAAACTTTCATTATGAAATAGGATTCCTTATGTTGAAATAGGATTCCTTATGTTTAACAAACAACGATAACTAAAAAATGGATATTTTGGAAGTAAAAAGAAAAAAAAATTGAATTTAGGATTTGTACACTAAAATTTTAGTTATAAAATAAAGAATTTATGGTGTAAGTATTAAAATATGAATAGTCATATGACATTTTTGATATCTTTTGATTTTAATAATATATTATTGATATGTAATGGTATTATTAAATTTTAAAAATAAATATATAAAAAAATCTTTATATTCAGTTTGAACAATATTCTAAAACTTAATATTTTAAATATCCAAAATTTAATAACTATATACTTCATTAAAATCAGTAACACATAATTATTATATTTTATTTAAATATCTTTTATAATTTTTTTTTATTTTTACAAAAATTATTATATAAATAATAATATTAAGTTATAATTAGCCCGTGCATGCCACGGATTGTAGGGTAGTAAATTATGAACTGAAAAATGGCATAAAGTCTTGGCATGCAGACTATGTGTCTGTTAATGCATGTCAATTTCATTTATACACGCAAACTAAACGGCAAAAGAATTTCGGGACATTTGGGTCACTTTTTATTACTATTATTATTATTATTATAGATAGTTTCTTATATTATATTTTGAAAATCCGAAATTATGTAAATAATGTATTATATGTAACATAATTTTTATCAAATAATTTGTTATCCAAAATTTTCTAAATTGGAAAATCAAATTTTAATTGTTTATAATCGAATAATGTCATTTAAAACTAAAATTTAGCACGTACAAATATTTAAAAACAACTGAAATTAACTATATTATTTTACACAAACACCTCCATCTCCTCTATCCATTAGTTTAAGTTTATAATAATAACATTATATATATAGATCTCACCTAAGAAAATTTATAATCATGTAACAGTATATTATAACATTATATTGATTAAAACAATTAAAACAAATAATTAGTATATCAACAAATCAATTTTCTTAGTATTTTGCAATTATCTAAAATAATAATTTAACTCAAATTTCAATACCATGTAACTAGTTAACATCAATCACCTCACTACCTACCTTCTTCCCAAAGCCATCAAATTCTAGAATTTTATAATTAATCTTTATCTCTAAAATAAATACTTATAGTTACAAATGAAAACAGTCGTTACAAAGCACATATCTACTCGGTACAAAATTGAAAGTTAAGGAGATGATTACAGATAAGAAAAAATGTTAAGCAGATACATGCAAATAATGACATTTGAGTCCGACCTTTACGGCTGCACTGCCTTATATTTCCAAATTCAGTTTCTTAACGATTACAGTAGATTGTCATCACCACACAAAAGTCTTAAAGTCTTACTTAATTCATTATGTCTTATATTGGCTCGAGTATGCAACTAATTCATTTTTCAAGATGGTCTGGTCTCTCTTCAAGAGTTGAAATAAACTTTTAGAGTCTCATTGCATTCAAAGTAGTTTTATCAACTAAGTGTATCATTTTCAACACTCTCTTTCTCTTTCAATCTCTATCATGGCTTCTTCTAGTTCCTCTTACTCTCCCAAACCAAACAATAACAAATCACCGCAACTAGAAAATGCCATTCGTGTTCATGTTGACCCATCAAACTTTCGTGATGTGGTCAAGAAATTAACAGGAGCCAGACCAGCAGTCGAGAAGCTCCCCATCACTACTTCTCCACATTTCAATGCAAGGCACAACCCTGTTAACGTTGGTGCAGTAAGACCATCGTTCAAACTCCAAGAACACGCTAGAAACCTTCAACTACAATTGAACCAAAATAGGTTACCCGAGTCTGCGTTTGCACCAAGAAAGAGAGTGATAAATGTCTCGCCTGTGTCAACATTGGACACGATTTTGGCACGAGGGAGTCCAAGTCCAGGAACATCAGTGTCGCCTTTTGTACCACAGGAGGAGATAACTATGGCAGATAAAGGCTTTTATTTGTATCCCAGTCCACCGGCTACTGCTAGCAAGCCTCAACCATAGTTGCTTCCCTTGTTCCCAACATCTCCAGATTCTTTAATTGGACCAAGTTTACTATGCTTTGTTATGTTCAAATTCAATATTATTCGAGATATTATGGACCAAAAATAAGAATATGTGGCATAGATTCATATTAATAGCCTTTATTAAGTGAAACATCTTTTTAAGTGGTATCTTTATTTATTATTTATCTTAGTTATAATTTAAAATTAATTTATAAAATTATTTAATATTAATATTTTCATCTCGCCCCGTACTTCTCACGGGTTATCAACTAGTATATTATAAAGGGTTTGTGTGTGTGCCATGTTAAACAATAAAACTTATAAAGTTTGGATTGTTTTGATTGGTGTATTTGTTGGGTCATCATTATTAAGAAGTACTCCTTTTTTTATTATATGATGTTTGATTTTTGCAAACACTTTTAAGTATTTTGTCCACATAGTTAGAATAATATTTTTTAATTTTTTCTTTTTGTGAATAAAAATATATAACTAAAACTTTAATTTAGAAAAATAAAAATTTAAAAAATATTATTTTATCTATGCGGTCAAAAGACTTAGGATTGTGTGCAAGAAAGTCAAACGACATATTGTCTTGTTTGACTTTGAATGGTCAAATTGACTCAACTTTGACCGTAAATAAAATAGTTTTTTATTATTTTGAAAAACTGAAAAATAAATATTAAAGTAGATTAAACATACTTTCTAATGATGAAATTTTTATAAATATTTTCGATAACATACTATGTGAATTTTTTTGTTAAAGTTTGATCAATTTAACCGTAAAAAGTCAAACAAGACAGATAAATCGGGACGGAGGGAGTATAAAAGAAAACAGAGGGAGTATTGGCCAATCAAAACAAGCTAAAATTATAAAAGTTTGTGTTTATGGCACACAGCAGAAAAACCGTATTATAAATCTTTAATCGGAGATAAGGCGAATATGGTACTAAAATTTATTAAAAACACAACTTGAACTAGTTGCATGCAATCATAGACCAACAATTTTATAAAATGAAAATGGCACATTAATGTGTGTTTACATTTTCAACACAACACAGAAATTATAAGAAAACTAAATAAAATTTATAATTTATCAGAGTGACGGAAAGTTTTGATGTCTGCAAAAGATTGAAATGCAAATAATGTTACTCTTCCGTCCGTCCAATTTATGTGTCCATATGTTTACCCATAATTTAAGTTGCATTAATTGTATGTCTCCGTTAATTATTTTTCAATTTTTTTTTGTGAATAAAAATTTGAGATTTATATTTTTATTCACAAAAAAAAAAATACACTACAAGAAAAACGGTTATTTCCTACCAGCATTTTGGTAGGAAATGGTCTATTTCTAGTAGGAAAAGGGGGCAATTCCTACCAAAAGGCTTGGTGGAAGTTGCTCGAGTCGGAATTGCTTTGTGGTAGGAATTGATGCTTGTATTTCAATTGACCCCACTTTCCAAGTGTCAGTTCATGTGGCATGCCACATAGTACGCCACATCACCTACCACGTCACATGCCACGTCACTCAAATATGGACCCCGGTTGATAATTTGGATTGTGGGGCCCAGATACGTGGCATGCCACGTGGCATGTCCCTTTGACAAAGTCAAGCCCTTTTCGTACCAGAATTGGTAGGTTTTGTGTCATTTTTTCCTACCAACGTTGGTAGGATTTGACTGATCAACATTTCCTACCAACCTTTTCCTACTATATATCTTAGTTTATACAAGAACCAAAACCTACCATTCTGGGTTTGTAATGGGCATTCTGGCAGGTTATATTTGGTAGGATTTTATTCTCTATTTGCCAAAAAAAACTATTTATTTCTGGTCATTGCCATAAACTAAAGCCAAACACAAACCAAAACACAAGTAACCAACATTCAAATACATAATCAACAAGCACAAAATAGAATTCAGTACATGATCAGTTCATAATTCGAACAATTGTATCATTTTCGGACATAGTTACCGGACACTAAGGATTGACCAACCATCCTTAATTAAAAACAAAAGCTAAGTTTCCGGCAACTATATCCCTACTTCAGAAATTCACCATTATCCTAATAATGCTTACAAGAGCATAATACTGAAAACAATCCAAGTCTAACCAAAAGCATTTTAACCAAAAGCATTTAAGTCTAACAATTTTAATGACAAACTTCATAAAATCAAGGGTTTCAGGGGAGCAGATTTAGTCATCCTCACGATCGGAGCCTTATTAGGATAAATAATTATTAGCCATTATTAATTAATTCCTCCACCATTAAATCATTCTCTTTTTATGGTGTGACCCTGTAGGTTCAATATTAAGCCGGTAGTAGAAATAAATAATAATAAAACTATTTCACCATTATTTATATAAATTCTCTAATTTATTAAATATGATTAATTAATTAATCACATTTATTCTACATCGTGAGGGATACTTCTCAGCATATCGCGACTATCCGGATAATACGAATTCACTGCTTAGAATACCAAGAACCTATTCAGTGAATAGTTACCGTACAATAAACTCCTTCTACCCTACAATGTCCCGATTAAATACAAGGCATGGATCTTGTGTCAAGCCTATCTAATTTAATCACTTGCTTACCATTTACTATGCTTAGTTCTATGCAAATTAGAAACTCCTTTCTAATTTCATTCACTCTGGCCAGAGATTCCTGAACTAGCATAAGTGGATCAGCCGTGAACATTCGCTTCCTTCACTAGAAGAGGTAGATCCTTTATTGATCATACATTATCTTCGTGTACAAATTCCTATACCCAGTAGAGCCCTAATAATTATCCCTTGAGACTAAGAACTAAACCAAAGCATAGTTCAGTGTACACAAGATGAGTATGATGACCTCAAGTCTAAGGATACTTGTACAACTATCACTATATGAACAACTGCTGACACGTGAGTGAACTCCATCAGTTGTTCAGCTGGGCGAGTCATGTTCAGTGAACTTATTCTATAATAAGCACCTACATACTAGCTATAGTGTCACCACACAAATGTCTATGAGAACAGACATCCTTCATAATGAAGCAAACATAGTATGTACCGATCTCTGCGGATTATTAATTACCAGTTAGTAATCCTACGACCAGGAACTATTTAAGTTTAGAGTTATCATCTTTTAGGTCTCACTATTATGATCTCATCATAATCCATAAAAAGCTTTACTCTAAACTATGGTATATCTTATTTAAACACTTAAATTGATAAAGCCCGTAATAAAAATAAAACAAGTCTTTTATTAATATCAATGAAATCAAAACAGATTACACAGGGAGTTATTCCTAAATCCTAATACATGACTGGACTTAGGACATATTCCTTTCAATCTCCCACTTGTACTAAAGCGAATCACTCTGGTATTTAATACCCATCTAGTCTTTATGACGATCAAAGTGAATTTCAGAAAGTAGCTTTGTGAGTGGGTCTGCTATGTTGTTATGTGTGTCAACTCTATTTCAATACAATACAAGAAATATTACCGCGCTCCCACTAACCCTTTTGTAGACGCATGGTTCATCTACGTTTTTGATAAAATCAAACTCTTTGATTGTCTCATCAAAACGAATGTTCCATCTTTCGAGAAGCTTGCTTTAAACCACATATGGTTCGCAGCAGCTTACACACTAGGTTTTCATTTCCCTTGGAAAGAAAACCATCTGGCCATTTGCCAGATTTCATAGTCGTAGTAAGCAGCAATCGCAAGCAAAATCCGAACTGATTTTAACAGGGCTACAGGTAAAAGATTTCATCAAAGTCAATCCATTGCCTTTGTTTGAATCCTTTTGCCACAAGCCTGGCCTTATAGGTCTCCACCTGGCCATCTTCTCTAATCATTCTTTCGTATACCGTATACATAAATTCCTTTTCGGATTTCATGGCACTATGCTATTTCTCTGAGTCAACACTACTCATAGCCTCATTATAGGTCATAGGGTCGTCATCATCAATGATCGACAACTCATTGTCATTCTCAATGACAAGGCCATATTACCTCTCAGGTTGGCGAGACACTCTCCCTGACCTATGAATGGGCTGTTCCACAGAAGGTTGTTCAGTCAGAACAGGTGTTTCCACTTGATCCGTAGTAGTTTGTGCTTCTTGAACTTCATCAAGTTCAATTTTGCTCCCACTGTTTCCTTCAAGGATAAACTCCTTTTTCAAGAAGGTAGCATGTCTGGAGACAAACACCCGATGATCGGTGTAAAAGTAATACCCTAAAGTCTCTTTAGGATATCCCACAAAACTACATTTATGGATCGATATTCCAGCTTATCTGGGTCAACTTACTTGACATAAGCTGGACATCCCCAAATCTTAACGTGTTTAAGACTCGGTTTCCTTTCTTTACATATCTCATACGGAGTTTGAGGAATAGATTTGGAAGGCACCTTATTCAGTAAATATGCTGAGGTTTCCAATACATAACCCCATAGGAATACTGGAAGATTTGCATAGCTCATCATGGACCGAACCATGTCTAACAGAGTTCGATTTCTCCTTTCAGATACCAATATGGAGGCGTCCAGTGGGAGACTATACCATATACTTTGAGATAATCCAGAAACTCTCCATTCAAGTATTCACCACCTCGATCTAATCGAAGAATTATAATACTATGTTTGGTTTGTTTCTCCACTTCATACTTATACTCTTTGAACTTTTCAAAGGCTTCAGACTTGTGTTTCATCAAACACATATCCGAATCTGGATCTATTATCCATGAAAGTAATGAAGTATGAAAATCCACCCATGGCTTGCGTAGACATTGGTCCACATACATCTGTGTGTACCATTCCTAGCAAATTTGCAGCCCTCTCTCCATGTCTACTAAATGGAGACTGTAGTGCCACTATAAAGTGAGATTTTCATCATCCCTTTTCTTTTATTAGTTTGTTCAATCTGAAGTAAATTATGTCACATATATACAGACCATTATTTAAAGCACCACGTCCATAAAGAATATTATCTCTAAGAATAGAACATTCATTATTCTCAATAATAAATGAAAATCCAGCCAAGTCTAACATGGGAATAGAAATAATATTCCTCACAATTGAGGGATCAAAATAATAATTATTTCAAACAATAGTCTTGCCCGTAGGCATATGTAAATGAAATGATTCTACATCTTCAGCAGCAACTCTTGCTCCATTTTCTATCAGTAGAATCACCTCCTCTTCCTCAAGAGTCCTACTTCTCCTTAGTCCCTGCAACAAATTGCAGATATGAGAACCACAGGCGGTATCTAATACCCAAGTAGAAATTTGATTTAATGACATATTCATTTCTATCATGAACATACCTGAATCAGAAGCGGTAGTCTCACTACCCTTCTTCTTCTTCAATTCTGCAAGGTAAACCTTGCAGTTCCTCTTCCAGTGCCCCACCATGTTACAGTGAAAGCAAACAACTTTGCTCTTGGGGTCTTCAGCTTTTGGTGGAACCGGCATTTTCTCACCTACTTTCTTCTTCTTGGAAGGGTTCCTCTTCCTTTTCTTAGGATTGGAACCTTCACCAATTAGAAGAACAGAACTCTTCCTAGGGGGAAAATTCGATTCCGCAGTCTTCAACATGTTGTGGAGTTCAGGCAGGCTGACATCCAACTTATTCATGTGAAAGTTCACAACAAACTGCGAGAACGAACTCGGAAGCGATTGCAAGACCAAGTCTTGGCTCAGCTCCCCATCCATGGCAAAACCAAGTTATCCAAGACGTTCAATCAAATTGATCATCTTAAGTACATGGTCATTCACAGATGATCCCTCAGACATCCTACAACCGAACAGCTCCTTCGGTATCTCATATCGAGCTATCCTCCCTGCCATATCATACAACTCTTGTAGATGCATGAGGATAGTGTGAGCATCCATATGCTCATCTTGCTTCTGTAGCTCAATGTTCATGGAAGCTAGCATGATGCATTGAGCAACATTTGCATCATCTACCCACTTACGATACACAACATGTTCATCATTATGTGCATCGCTAGCAGGTTCAGTAGGCTTAGGTGAGTCAATCACGTATTCCAGCTTCTCAATCCTGAGAACAATTCTCAAGTTTCGAAGCCAGTCAGCATAATTAGGACCAGTCAACTTGTGAGCATCTAGTATGCTCCTGAGTGATAGTGCAGAAGACATAATATAGTAAATCTGTAAATGATAAACACATAACAACACTTAGCAAATATCCAATTTCATTTCAAAACACTATATGAATCGGGTCTTTATTCATAAGTGGCTCCCACTAGTTTATCTAATTTATTCAACCCCCTACGTGAAAAATTAAGCATTCATAATGCTAGTGGGAATAGGGATCCTACATTCCATTACACAACCCCGGCTGTGGCACGAACCGCCATGTAATGTTCAATAGGCAGACAACTCTTGTCAATTACATCTAATGTTATTCCCTAATCAAACTTTAGCCTCTTGAATAATTGAGTTACGGCTGTGGCACGACCAACTCAATATTCTAAGTCAAGTCTAACCCAACATTCCATACAATTGATTCAGTCCCCAAAGGCCCACGGCTGTGGCACGTACCGACCTTTGTATTCTTATTCAATGTACACATCTCTATGTAATAGATAAGTATTTCTTATTTCGAAATCAAAGCCCTCGGCTGTAGCACGAACCGACAATGATTCAAAAATAAGAACTACTTTTCTATCATATTGGAAGGCTATGACCGACACAAGCCCGTTGTGTCATTGGCCAATTACTACTTGATATTATTTAATTTTAAAAAGATTATATTACGTTACAATCATAATAATATTATAAAGAGATTCTTCCTTTTAAATTAAATATTTCAAATCAATAATCAATAATCAGATGATTCCCAGATCGGGTGGAGCATTGTCAAGAGGCGTCACTTAATAACCCTTTCTTACAGATATAAATCTGTTGTTGACAGAATCATCCTTTCTCTCATATCGAAAATTCATATTCAATTACGTGTTTCATAAACACAAGAATCTCATGATTGTATTCATAATATTGTTATTAAGGTTATGAAACAATTTCACTATACTAGGTTGTCTAACAAGCGCCTTATGTTCATTTAAGTTCACCTAAATCTATCATCGCATGATAAACTAAGCATATATCATATATATAAACATGAATAAACATCAAGGTAGGCATGTTATATCATCTAGCACATTAGTCTAAGCATTATACATCTCTATGTATCACATGAAGCATTTAAAAGCAATTAAAACAGTCAAAAATAGCTTAAAAACACTTCTGTTAGCTATAAACAGTTCGAAACAATTTCATAAAATATCATATAATATATCATTAGAAGCATCTCGAAAAGACTAATCCAACGGCACCAAAATCGCCCAAATCTGAGCTACCACGCGCCCTCACGCGCCAAAAGAAGCTTCCCCACGCGCCCCCACGCGCACACGCGCTGTCAGGCGCGTGTGTGACTGTCTTCCACGCGCCCCCACGCGCACACGCGCGTCACGCGCCTAACCCCCTATGCTGACGTCAGCATGACGTCATCTGATGACGTCAGCATGACGTCAGCACGACATCATCAGCGCGTGTCTACCACGCGTCGCGCGTGGCACGCCAGCGCGTGAGCCCCACACGCGGTCCTCCGTCCGGTTTTCAGTCAATCGACGGTTTTTTTTTCTTTCTTGGTCACCGTGCCGCCATACTATACTCTGTCTTCCGTTCCACCGCCTCAAACCAGCAGCCAACAGCCAACAGTTGTATATTTACAGCCATATATATATACAACAAAATATACATATATATACTTATTTATTTAATTATGAATTTAATTGCCAGAACTTCAAAAATTCATAATAAAAAATCTATACATCATAAAATTATGAAAAAAATACCCAGACGATATACAACACTTGTAGAACCCAGATCAACATTCAAAATTATTCTGAGAAACGATTTCTCATCAGAAAAAATTAATCCATAATATAACTTATAAAAATCATAATTAATTCATACAAGCACATAAAATTCTGAAATTTTACCACAGATCTATATGCATACAACCTAAGCTCTGATACCATTGTTGGATTTTAATCGCAGCGGAGGCATGGTAAAACACTTTTACACATACAAAATCCAAATAAAAGCATATAAATCGTGGTAAAAACATAGAGATCGATTACTAACCTTTAATAAGCGATCCAAGAGCAACGATCAGAGGTCCTAAGCAGCTGCTCCTCAAACGTGAAGCACTCCACCGATTTCCACCAAGAAAACGACGTTAAGGAGGAGGAGGAGGTGGAGAGAATTAGGTTTTTATAAAAATTGGGGTTGGAATAAAAATAGGGTTTATAATAGTATATTTATAGGCAAAATTTTCAGCTGAAATTTTCCATAAAATATTATTATTATTAACCCATTTATTATTCTTATTAATAATTAAAACACCTTTTAATTATTAATCCTTTTTCTAAACACTTTAGAAATAATTCTCTCTCTTGATTTAATTTCCAAAAATTAAATCCTTTAATTAATAATATTGAGAACTTTTCTTAATTAATTTATAATCAATTAAATCTCATTTAATCAATTATAAAATTTTCTAATTAATTAATTATTTCATAAATAAATAATTATTAGCCATTATTAATTAATTCCTCTACCATTAAATCATTCTCTTTTTATGGTGTGACCCTGTAGGTTCAATATTAAGCCGGTAGTAGAAATAAATAATAATAAAACTATTTTATCATTATTTATATAAATTCTCTAATTTAATAAATATAATTAATTAATTAATCACATTTATTCTACATCGTGAGGGATACTTCTCAGCATATCGCGACTATCCGGATAATACGAATTCACTGCTTAGAATACCAAGAACCTATTCAGTGAATAGTTACCGTACAATAAACTCCTTCTACCCTACAATGTCCCGATTAAATACAAAGCATGGATCTTGTGTCAAGCCTATCTAATTTAATCACTTGCTTACCATTTACTATGCTTAGTTCTATGCAAATTAGAAACTCCTTTCTAATTTCATTCACTCTGGCCAGAGATTCCTGAACTAGCATAAGTGGATCAGCCTTGAACATTCGCTTCCTTCATTGGAAGGGGTAGATCCTTTATTGATCATACATTATCTTCGTGTACAAATTCCTATACCCAGTAGAGCCCTAATAATTGTCCCTGGAGACTAAGAACTAAACCAAAGCATAGTTCAGTGTACACAAGATGAGTATGATGACCTCAAGTCTAAGGATACTTGTACAACTATCACTATGTGAACAACTGCTGATACGTGAGTGAATTCCATCAGTTGCTCAGCTGAGCGAGTCATGTTCAGTGAACTTATTCTATAATAAGCACCTACATACTAGCTATAGTGTCACCACACAAATGTCTATGAGAACAGACATCCTTCATAATGAAGCAAGCATAGTATGTACCGATCTCTGCGAATTATTAATTACCAGTTAGTAATCCTACGACCATGAACTATTTAAGTTTAGAGATATCATCTTTTAGGTCTCACTATTATGATCTCATCATAATCCATAAAAAGCTTTACTCTAAACTATGGTATATCTTATTTAAACACTTAAATAGATAAAGCTCGTAATAAAAACAAAACAAGTCTTTTATTAATATCAATGAAATCAAAATATATTACACAGGGAGTTATTCCTAAATCCTAATATATGATTGGACTTAGGACATATTCCTTTCAGTATTAACCGTATGTCTCTGTTAATTATTTTTCAAATTCTTTTGTGAATAAAAGTTTGAGATTTATAATTTTATCCACAAAAAAAAATTGAAAATAATCAAGGTACGTATACAATCATTACACATTAAAATACGCCTAAAAGTCACAACTAATTTAGGATGAAGGGAGTATTTAACTTGGAAAATCAAATTCTAATTGTTTATAATCTAATAATGTCATTTAAAACTAAAATCTAGTACATACAAATAGTTAAGAACAACTCAAATTAACTATATTATTTTACACAACCACAGTCACCTCCATCTCCTCTATCCATCAATTTAAGTTTATAATAATAACATTATATATAGTTCTCTTGTGCTATCTATGAAAAATTATACACTACACCATATTTGACTTGTAGCAACACCAAAAAAAAGAGTTAAAATGGCCAAAAAGTGTTACCTAAAGCAAAAAAAGGGGCTATGGTTACATTTTTTGAAATTTTGGGGGTGTTGATTTGCCCCTGCTATAATAGGTGTCTACGGTTACACTTTTTGAAATTTTGGTAACACCTCCCAAGTCGAAGGTGTAACCACAGTTCTGTTGCAACACACCTTACCATTTAGTAACACCAAAAATATGTTGGAATAGACTCTTTTGTAACACCATATTTGCTATTGTAACACTCAATTCAATCTTTTGGTAACATTTTTATATCTTATTGTAAAATTCTTTTTTAACACTCTGGTATTTTTTTTGGGTAAATGAGGTCTAAACCTCGTAAAATATATAAAAGAGAAAGAATTTACATGAGTCACTTCTCAAAATTTCTCTTAGAACAGGCTCTAAGAAAAACAAAGAGAAAAAACAAAGGGAAAATGAATTTTTTTTGTCACCCAACTTATTGTGTGTTTAAAATCTTACCACTCAACTATAATTTTTTTTGTTTTACTCATTAATGTTAGGTTCAGATTTTTTTTAATCACTAATGTTAGGTTCGGATTTGATTATTAGTATTTTGTCAATTTTCTATAACATTATTAAAATATAGTGATAACTAGTACAAAAAGTGTTATATGTGTCTTATAAGAAAGCTTATATGTGTTTGCTAGATGCATATGGAGGAGTCGTATAATGTCTAAATTATATACGTATATTTTAGGAATAACGCATATTGTTTTAAACATCTAATCAGAACATATGTATATACATTGTAAACAGACGCATATCTCAGTTCATATACGTCTGTTATTTTTTAGGTGGGGTACTAAGCTCAAAACCAAAATTATTAGGATGAGGCATCGCAATCCGCACTAAAATTATTGGGAAATAAAAAAATAAAAAATTCAATATAATTATATTAGCAAACTGATCATAAAGTACTGATAAAGAAATTAAAAAATTACATATCAATATTTTACCAAACGACACTTTCAAAAACCCAATGAAATCACCAATCACAACTCCTTCATGCAACTCTTACCGACCCAAAATCAAAACAATAAACTCATCCATTCTAATAGAATTGTGAAACAAGTATTTATATAAACACAAAAATATAATAATATTGTAATAATGTGAATTTGGTATTAAATCAAACAACTCTCACAAGATATTTATCTTACAAACATAGTTTTATAACTTATTTTTAAGATTTTTTTTGTATATAAAATTTAAACGTTAAATTATTATTTATAAGAAAAAAATTAAAAATAATTCATGACACTACATCTTTAGGAGTCTTAAAATGCTTGTCAAACTCTCATCACCAAGGTAAACGTCTTGGGGGACATATGGAGTACTATATATAAAGATATAGACATATATCAAATCATTAAAAAATTACAAACTACCACAATATTTTAATAATGCTACCAAAAATTGACATGATGCTAATAATCAAATCTGAACCTAACGTTAGTGACTAAAAACAAATACGAACCTAACATCAGTGAGTAAAAGAAAAAAAAATAGTAGTTGAATGGTAAATTCCTAAAAACATGTTAAGTTTAGTGACAAAAAAATCCATTTTCCCAAAAACAAAAAACAAAAATAAATTACATCAAAAATCAAACCTAACTTAAAATAAGAAAGACAAAACTAAAAGACTTAATCAAAAAGCCCACTAACGATCTAAAAACAAACAGCAGCTCACCATCTCCAAAAATGAGGGCCCAAAGACATCCCTGGCCCATATGCCCAACAGCAACTTAAAGAAAAAGTCTTCCCTGATAAAAGACCACAAAAATACTACTGCTCTCGGGATACACACAAATCCAGATGAGTAGTTCACTCCAACCCAGCACTCGGAAATAAACCCTTGTAACAGCATAAATCAAGCAAAAATGAAGCAAAAACTGCATCAGCCCCTGTAAACAAACATTTAAACAAAATCAGTATTGCAGGGAGGCTGCGAAACCAAGTGCATCAGCAAAACAAGATAAAAAAGCAATTCACTCAACTAATACAACTTATAATGATTATCGAGCCGTTAACTTGACTAATTACAGATATTATGAAGTAACCAAACATACTGCATACATCATCAGAAAGTTACTGAATCGTAACAGCCATACTAATATGCAAAATTTAGAATTCCTTGCTCTCATTCAAGAAGATCATGTTTAAGAACATAAGAACTCATCCTCTGACTTTGATTTATGCCTGTCAAACAATTAAACTGAGTTATATCTGTACATATATAATGCAGTTGGCATAGCATCAGATATGCAGTTGGCGTACAACCTAAATTCATAATATGGATTAAAAAATTTGTAAGATACAACAAATTTATGGTTTACAACAGATCATTGGCTTACTTAAATAACCAATTTGGCTATAAAGACATTCTCTTCCTGAGTACAGAACAATGAAATATAAATTTTGATTAATTAGCCTGATCGCGGAAGGTAATTAACCCTGCTACAGATATTTGAAGTGTTATTACCTTTAGGATAGCAACAACTTCTTCGTCTGAATTTGTTTTCCTAGCCTCAGATGTTGTCGTATTCTTGGCATTTGTTTGAGTGGAATTCCTTGTCTGAAATCGATTATCTTGTTCACGAGTCTCCTCGTTGGGCTCATAATAGTCTTCAACTACTTTAACTTGAAAGACCTGTGAGGTTGAACTGCTTTCTACTTGTCCCTTAGGAACGCGTTCAAATGTAAAAGATTCAGTAGGCTCGATTTCACTTTTCTTAGGCCACCCGAATCTGTTACTAATGTTAGAGTATGTTCGCAAGATCCTAAGTTTGGTGAAATGCAGGATATCATAACAGTACGCGAATCACCAACAAATGAGTCTCTAAGAACTTCAGTTAGCTTACTCCCTCTAAAGGGGATATGACCCTGGTCCTTGTCAAGGGCTCTGATACATTCCTTCAGTGCAAGTAAACTTTTATTAATTTCAGCACCTTCCATTCTACAATAGAAATTGACAAGCATTTTTATTCCCACTGAGCAATTAGCAGTTCCCAACTGATACTTTATAAGAAAAAAAAAATCTGAACTTTTATCGCCTTTCGGATATCCTAGAATGGAATATTTGAAACAATGATATCTATTTTTACGAGTACTGAGACAGTATACAAGTGTTATATGGAATCAAATCCAAAAGAAAAGCACGTTCTAATTTTTTTCAGATTTCTATACGACATCCTTAGCATCATCAATAATAATGCCACATCTCGATACATACCTAGTTTGTTTGTCATTATCTGTCGTATCTGCACCACGTTCACTTTCAGCAAGATCTATAAAAGATAGCTTCCCAACAAGACGAGCAGGCTTTGATTCCTTCCCATCAACAGATTTTTTGATAGCAAGTTGCAGTATAGCATGTGATCTAGAGGATTCCTCATTTGCACCAGTTGTGCCAGTACTCCTTGTTGCATTGCCTCTCTCAATTAATTCCTTGATCGTGTCCACATCTGATACTCTAAATTCTTGCAAGCCCACGATGCAGACCTGTTGTTTCCCATCTTCCCTCATACAAAGCTTTCTGTAAACATACGAGTTAAGGTTATGGACTTATGGTGCTACATTAGTATATAGAGTTATGTAAAGTCACAAACCAGCAAGCTCACTTTCGATCATTGAGGAGATCAAACAACTTTCCTCCATATATTTCAAAGAAACTGACAAACAGTTGATATTCTTGGTTCAGGTCATTATAATGCATTAGCCTGAAAATATCTTGGGATGCCTTAAGTGGCAGTGGTTGCATTGTATAGGTCTTTCCACTCCCTGAGCATAATAAATGAAGCAAAAATTGTAATGATTATTTCTTTGTTGATCACACAAGTCACAAGGTATCAGAAACAAGTCTAAAAGAATGCAGAAAATACAATCAGTAGCCAAACATCAATGCACATACGAATTTCATCTTAGAAAACGCGCATCCACACTTCTTCTGAAACACCCCGTCCATTAACCGGAGCCATTTTCCTCAACTCATTCCTCAAACACTCAAACTCCTTCCCTTCACCCCCTCCTATGTACTCTGCATGAGGTTGTTTACACTGTATCATCCTTACTAGCAATCTATTGAATAAATAATCAAAAAACAAGAAAATAGAGATAAAAAAAAGTTGAAAATAAAATTAGGATTTAAATAGAAGTACTTGCATACAAGATTCATCCCAATCGGGACCGAAGCGAATGACAACGAGGCCCTCTTATTCGGCAATAAACATCAAAACAAGAAGATGAATTACTAGAACTCTAACTTCCAAACTCTGAACTCGATTGAGAAGCCTAATCAATTAATTGAGAGTATTTATTAGTGAGTGGATGTATGTTTGAGAGAGAGACTATCTGATTAAACTATCTGATTTTTAAACATGAATTGAGAGAGCGAGAGAGGGAGAGAGAGACGGAGAAGAGAGTGAAAATAAGAGGGAGAGAGATAACACTGATATTTAGACAAATTATTGAGCGGCCTGGATTTAGTTTTTGGTGGCTTAATATTTTGGTCAAAATTGTATATGCAGCCTAAATATTTAGTTTTATGGTGACACTTATTTTAATATCAATACTCACATTATATATTATGTTACAATAGCAATTTGATCATATTTATGGTAACATTGACTATCCTCTGCTACAATGTCAAAAAAAAGTGTTACCATAGATCAAAATTTAGTGATTTAAGATAATATTTTTGCTTGTAACACTAAAAAAAATGTTGCTGCAGGTCAAATATGGTGTACTGATAATGGTATAATAGTATATTGTAATTAAAACAAAAATAGTATATAAACAAATCAATTTTCTAAGTAATTTTCCAATTATCTAATATAATAATTTAAGTCAAAATTCAATTCATACCAAGTCTTATAAAAGAAATTCTATACATGCAATTTTTTTTTTTTAAAAATAACTAACTATACCATGTTTCTAATAGTTAACATCAATCACCTCTCCCTCACTACCTACCTTCTTCCACAAGCCATCAAATTCTAAAATTTTATAATAATCTTTATCTCTAAAATAAATACGTTATACGTTACAGATTAAAATCGTCAGTACAATTAAAACCGTCGATACAAAACAAATACATACAAATAATTTGGTACTACAAAAATCAGTAAGTACAAAATTGAGAGTTAACAGATACCTAGAAATAAGAAAAAAAGTTAGCAGATACATGCAGATGCAGATAAATGACCTTTGAGTCCGACCTCTCCAGCTGCACCGCCTTATATTTCCAAATTCAGTTCCTTAACGATTACCGTAGATTGTCCTCACCACACAGAAGTCTTACTTCATTATGGCTTATATTGGCATCTTTTCAAGAGATCAAATAAACTTTTAGAGTCTGATTGCATTCAAAGTAGTTTTATCAACTAAGTGTCTCATTTTCAACACTCTCTTTCAATCTCTATCGTGGCTTCTTCTAGTTCCTCTTACTCTCCCAAACCAAACAATAACAAATCACAGCAACTAGAAAATGCCATTCGTGTTCATGTTGACCCATCAAACTTTCGTGATGTGGTCCAAAAATTAACAGGAGCCAGACCAGCAGTCGAGAAGCTCCCCATCACTACTTCTCCACATTTCAATGCAAAGCACAACCCTGCTAACGTTGGTGCACTAAGACCCTCGTTCAAACTCCAAGAACACGCTAGAAACCTCCAACTACAATTGAACCAAAATGGGTTAACTGAGTCTGCGATTGCATTTATTGTTTTAATAAAATTATATTTGTTTAAACTTTATTTTGGAAGGTGTTAACATAATTTTAGGAATATGTTAACCCAACTAGGGGGAGCGCGGGTCGGATCGGGCAGGTTTTGGATAAAACCGAAACCAAAACCGCATACCCTCGGTTTTCACCTATAACCAAACCCGAATAATCGGTTTTGGTTTCGGTTTTTAATTTTGAGGTTTCGGTTTCGGATCGGATTTTTACGGTTCGGTTTTTAACGATTTTTAACGGTTTCGGATTCGGATTTTTTTTGTTTGCTGCTCGGCCCTAAACCTAACGGATCAAATGAAATCAAAAATAATATTTTAAAAACTATAATATCAATCTATATATTTATATTATACTATTATAAGAAAAACATGAGTTTGTTTGGTTAACATTTCAAAAAATAGTCTAACGACTTATCATTTTTCATTAAAAATGTTATTTTAAGTGTAATAAGCTATTTTAAACGTAGCTTCCTAAAAATTGTTAACACCACTTTCAAAAACATTATTAATATTAAAAATAAGAAAAAATATGCATCTTTAACTCTTCTAAAATTAATTCAAATTATAATCCTCTTCGAGTCGCATACCAAATAATCTCATAATCAATTAATTCTTAATAATTAATACACATCAGAAAAATACGAATACTATATTTTAAAATTAAATTAAAAATACATGAAATTGAAAAAACACAAAACTTTCATTATGAAATAAGATTCCTTATGTTGAAATACGATTCCTTATGTTTGATAAACAACGATAACTAAAAAATGGATATTTTCGAAGTAAAAAGAAAAAAATTGAATTTAGGATTTGTACACTAAAATTTTAGTTATATAAAATAAAGAATTTATGGCGTAAGTATTAAAATATGAATAGTCATGTCACATTTTTGATATCTTTTGATTTTAATAATATATTATTATGTAATGGTATTATTAAATTTTAAAAATTAATATTTGAGAATCTTTATATTCAGTTTGAACAATATTCTAAAATTTAATATTTTAAATATCCAAAATTTAATAACTATATACTTCATTAAAATCAGTAATACATAATTATTATATTTTTTTTAAATATCTTTTATAATTTTTTTTATTTTTACAAAAATTGTTATATAAATAATAATATTAAGTTATAATTAGCCCGTGCATGACACCGATTATAGGATAGTAAATTATGAACTGAAAAATGGCAGAAAGTTTTGGCATGCAGTCTGTGTTTGTTAATGCATGTCAATTTCATTTATACACGCAAATTAAACGGCAAAAGAATTTCAAGACATTTGGGTCACTTTTTATTACTATTATTATTATTATAGATAGTTTCTTATATTATATTTTGAAAATCCGAAATTATATAAATAATGTATTATATGTAACATAGTTTTGATCAAATAATTTGTTATCCAAAATTTTCTAAATTGGAAAATTAAATTTTAATTGTTTATAATCTAATAATGTCATTCAAAACTAAAATTTAGCACGCATAAATAATTAAAAACAACTGAAATTAACTATATTATTTTACACAAACACCTCCATCTCCTCTATCCATTAGTTTAAGTTTATAATAATAACATTATATATATATATATATATATCTCACCTATGAAAATTTATATTAATCATGTAACAGTATATTACTCCCTCAGTCCCTTCCAATTGTTTACATTTCTGAGGAAGTGTCGGCACGCATTTTAAGGTGCATAAAAATATAGTTAGGTAACTTATTTTTACAATTTTCTTTTTATGAATAAAAGTTGAATGTTTTAACTTTTTTTCAGAAAAATAAAATTACAAAACTATACTATATATGCACCTTAAAATGCGTGTCAGACACTCTCTATAAAATTTAAACAATTGAAAGGGACGGAGGAAGTATAACATTATATTGATTAAATCAATTAAAACAAATAATTAGTATATCAGCAAATCAATTTTCTTAGTATTTTGCAATTATCTAAAATAATAATTTAACTCAAATTTCAATACCATGTAACTAGTTAACATCAATTACCTCACTACCTACCTTCTTCCCAAAGCCATCAAATTCTCGAATTTTATAATAAATCTTTATCTCTAAAATAAATAATTATACGTTACAAATGAAAACAGTCGTTACAAAGCACATATCTACACTCTACAAAATTAAAAGTTAAGGAGATGATTACAGATAAGAAAAAAAGTTAAGCAGATACATGCAAATAAATGACCTTTGAGTCCGAACTTTCCAGCTGCACTGCCTTATATTTCTAAATTCAGTTCCTTAACGATTACTGTAGATCGTCATCACCACACAAAAGTCTTAAAGTCTTACTTAATTCATTAAGGCTTATATTGGCTCGAGTATGCAACTAATTCATTTTTCAAGATGGTCTCTCTTCAAGAGTTGAAATAAACTTTTAGAGTCTCGTTGCATTCAAAGTAGTTTTATCAACTAAGTGTATCATTTTCAACCCTCTCTTTCTCTTTCAATCTCTATCATGGCTTCTTCTAGTTCCTCTTACTCTCCCAAACCAAACAATAACAAATCACCACAACTAGAAAATGCCATTCGTGTTCATGTTGACCCATCAAACTTTCGTGATGTGGTCCAGAAATTAACAGGAGCCAGACCAGCAGTCGAGAAGCTTCCCATCACTACTTCTCCACATTTCAATGCAAGGCACAACCCTGTTAACGTTGGTGCAGTAAGACCATCGTTCAAACTCCAGGAACACGCTAGAAACCTCCAACTACAATTGAACCAAAATGGGTTACCCGAGTCTGCGTTTGCACCAAGAAAGAGAGTGATAAATGTCTCGCCTGTGTCAACATTGGACACGGTTTTGGCAGGAGGGAGTATATTATAAAGGGTTTGTCTAGTGTGTGCCCATAAGCACATGCTAAACAATAAACTTATAAAGTTCGGAATGGTTTGATTGGTGTATTTGTTGTAAATGCAGGGGTCACCATTATTAAGAAGTACTCCTCTATTTTTTATTATATGATGTTTGATTTTTGCACACACTCACTTTTGTTTTGACCGCATAGTTAGAATAATATTTTTTAATTTTTTTTTGTGAATAAAAATATATAACTGAAACTTTAATTTAGAAAAAGAAAATTTTAAAAATATTATTTTATCTATGCAGTCAAAATACTTAGGATTGTGTGAAAAAAGTCAAACGACATATAAAAGAAAACAGAGGGAGTATTGGCCAATCAAAACAAGCTAAAATTAGTGTTTATGGCACACAACAAAACCTTATTATAAATCTTTAATCGGAGATAAGGCGAATATGGTACTGAAATTTATTTTTTGACAAAAAGCATTCATTAAAACTCTCAAATACAGTCAGGGCAAATCCCCGAACTGATAATACAACCTGATTGGGAAATAAAATGAGCTAAATATCTAGTCATTCTATTTTCAGATTGTTTAACAAACAGAATATAAATATTCTTGACAAAAAAAATGATTACAAAGGTTTTCAGAGCAATCCAGTCGACACCAACAATCTTGAAAACAGTAGCGTCACAATTGACCTGTGCACATAAAAAACAGGTGATGGTCCCGTGTTCATACCCGTCGGTTACGCCAACTGAGGCCGGGGATACAGATGTTCCCATATATTGAACAATCTTTCGTTGTGCAAGGTGAGCTTTTGTAATAATCACCACTGTTTCAGATTCAAAGCTAGCTTCCCAGATCTCCCGATACACCAATTGAATCATTATCAACGGACCAAAATAACAAAATCGAACACACCAAACCATATTAAAACACACTAACCACTCCAAAAGGAGAGACACAAACCACTCCAAAAGGAGAGACATAAAAAACACCCAAAAAGATGGATGCACGAATCAAAAATTTAATCCAAAGGATGAAGATTATTGAAAATTATTGAAAGAAAAACAGAAAAAACAAGAGAGGAGAATACGTCTCTTGCGATGACAATAGTTATTTAGATTGAGTGTATGAAGGTAGAGGGGAGGCGGCCAGTGAGATGAAAAATGAGAGAAATAGGAGGTCGACTATTATAGGCGGTTACTTAGAAGTCTTAATTTTAAGTTTTGGTCCTGAAATTTATTAAAAACACAACTTGAACTACTTGCATGCAATCATAGACCAACAATTTTGTAAAATGAAAATGGCACATTAATGTGTGTTTACATTTTCAACACAACACGAAATTATAAGAATATTAAATAAAAGTTCTAATTTATCGGAGTGACGGCAAGTTTTGAAGTCCGCAAAAGATTGAAATGCAAATAATGTTACTCCTCCGTCCCGTCCCAATTTATGTGTCTAGACTTTTACCCCTAATTTAAGTTGTATACTTGTATTAACCGTATGTCTCTTCCCAATTCATGTGTCTAGACTTTTACCCCTAATTTAAGTTGTATACTTGTATTAACCGTATGTCTCTGTTAATTATTTTTCAAATTCTTTTGTGAATAAAAGTTTGAGATTTATATTTTTATCCACAAAAAAAAATTAAAAATAATCAAGGTATGTATACAATCATTACACATTAAAATACGCCTAAAAGTCACAACTAATTTAGGATGAAGGGATTATTTAACTTGGAAAATCAAATTCTAATTGTTTATAATCTAATAATGTCATTTAAAACTAAAATTTAGTACATACAAAATACGAACCTAACATTAGTGAGTAAAAGAAAAAAATAGTAGTTGAATGGTAAATTCCTAAAAACATGTTAAATTGTGTGACAAAAAAATCCATTTTCCCAAAAACAAAAAACAAAAATAAATTACATCAAAAATCAAACCTAACTTAAAATAAGAAAGGCAAAACTAAAAGACTTAATCAAAAAGCCCACTAACAATCTAAAAACAAACACCAGCTCACCATCTCCAAAAATGAGAGCCCAAAGACATCCCCGGCCCATATGGCCCAACAGCAACCTAAAGAAAAAGTCTTCCCTGATCCACTCAAATTTGAACAGAAGAAAAGAAAAGACCACAAAAATACTACTCTCTCGGGATACACACAAACCCAGATGAGTAGTCCACTCGAACCCAGCACTCGGAAATAAACCCTTGCAACAGCATAAATCAAGCAAAAATGAAGCAAAAACTGCATCAGCCCCTGTAAACAAACATTTAAACAAAATCAGTATTGAGGGGAGGCTGCGAAACCAAGTGCATCAGCAAAACAAGATAAAAAAGCAATTCACTCAACTAATACAACTTATAATGATTATGGAGCCGTTAACTTGACTAATTACAGATATTATGAAGTAACCAAACATACTGCATACATCATCAGAAAGTTACTGAATCGTAACAGCCATACTAATATGCAAAATTTAGAATTCCTTGCTCTCATTCAAGAAGATCATGTTTAAGAACATAAGAACTCATCCTCTGACTTTGATTTATGCCTGTCAAACAATTAAACTGAGTTATATCTGTACATATATAATGCAGTTGGCATAGCATCAGATATGCAGTTGGCGTACAACCTAAATTCATGATATGGATTAAAAAATTTGTAAGATACAACAAATTTATGGTTTACAACAGATCATTGGCTTACTTAAATAACCAATTTGGCTATAAAGACATTCTCTTCCTGAGTACAGAACAATGAAATATAAATTTTGATTAATTAGCCTGATCGCGGAAGGTAATTAACCCTGCTACAGATATTTGAAGTGTTATTACCTTTAGGATAGCATCAACTTCTTCGTCTGAATTTGTTTTACTAGCCTCAGATGTTGTCATATTCTTGGCATTTGTTTGAGTGGAATTCCTTGTCTGAAATCGATTATCTTGTTCACGAGTCTCCTCGTTGGGCTCATAATAGTCTTCAACTACTTTAACTTGAAAGACCTGTGAGGTTGAACTGCTTTCTACTTGTCCCTTAGGAACGCGTTCAAATGTAAAAGATTCAGTAGGCTCGATTTCACTTTTCTTAGGCCACCCGAATCTGTTACTAATGTTAGAGTATGTTCGCAAGATCCTAAGTTTGGTGAAATGCAGGATATCATAACAGTACGCGAATCACCAACAAATGAGTCTCTAAGAACTTCAGTTAGCTTACTCCCTCTAAAGGGGATATGACCCTGGTCATTGTCAAGGGCTCTGATACATTCCTTCAGTGCAAGTAAACTTTTATTAATTTCAGCACCTTCCATTCTACAATAGAAATTGACAAGCATTTTTATTCCCACTGAGCAATTAGCAGTTCCCAACTGATACTTTATAATAAAAAAAAAATCTGAACTTTTATCGCCTTTCGGATCTCCTAGAATGGAATATTTGAAACAATGATATCTATTTTTACGAGTACTGAGACAGTATACAAGTGTTATATGGAATCAAATCCAAAAGAAAAGCACGTTCTAATTTTTTTCAGATTTCTATACGACATCCTTAGCATCATCAATAATAATGCCACATCTCGATACATATTACCTAGTTTGTTTGTCATTATCTGTCGTATCTGCACCACGTTCACTTTCAGCAAGATCTATAAAAGATAGCTTCCCAACAAGACGAGCAGGCTTTGATTCCTTCCCATCAACAGTTTTTTTGATAGCAAGTTGCAGTATAGCATGTGATCTAGAGGATTCCTCATTTGCACCAGTTGTGCTAGTACTCCTTGTTGCATTGCCTCTCTCAATTAATTCCTTGATCGTGTCCACATCTGATACTCTAAATTCTTGCAAGCCCACGATGCAGACCTGTTGTTTCCCATCTTCCCTCATACAAAGCTTTCTGTAAACATACGAGTTAAGGTTATGGACTTATGGTGCTACATTAGTATATAGAGTTATGTAAAGTCACAAACCAGCAAGCTCACTTTCGATCATTGAGGAGATCAAACAACTTTCCTCCATATATTTCAAAGAAACTGACAAACAGTTGATATCCTTGGTTCAGGTCATTATAATGCATTAGCCTGAAAATATCTTGGGATGCCTTGAGTGGCAGTGGTTGCATTGTATAGGTCTTTCCACTCCCTGAGCATAATAAATGAAGCAAAAATTGTAATGATTATTTCTTTGTTGATCACACAAGTCACAAGGTATCAGAAACAAGTCTAATAGATGAGTTAAATGCATTTTGCAACCCCTACCTTTCAAAACTATATACTTACTTTCAAAAATACAGTTTGCGACCCCTAACTTTCGACATCAAATACAATATGCATCCATTTAACCATTTTGTTAAAAATATTTATATTTTGAAGGGTAAAATTGAAATTCAAAAAAATATTTAAATAATAATTTTAATTATTTTAAAATTAAACTAAAAGTTAGAATTTCAAATTATAAAAATAATATTAATATCAATTATTTTATATTTGACCCAGTATACTTTAAAAATTTTTAAAATATAAATATATTTAAAAACTTTATGATTATATATAAAACAAATATTTTACTTGATAAATATATTTTAAGTATTTAACATTATGATTAATTTAGACCACTATTAATGGAAAATAGCTACTCTTTGAAACTTTTACTTACTTTTTCCTCGTGTTTGGCACGCTTTAAGGCTACTATAAAATATTCTATAATTTATTTTTTGAATTTTCTTTTTCTATATAAAATTTTAAATATTATATTTTTATTTAAAAGAAAAAATATTTAAAATTATTTAGGGAACCGTACTTTACGGAAATTTTAAAATGCGTGCCGATCTTTCATCACCAATGTAAAGAATCCAGTGAGACGGAGGAGGGGGTATAGTTTTTTTCATGTAAAATATGCATTAAAATAAATATTTTTATTAATTTGAAATTTTGGTTATTAATATTAACATCTCAATTTCAATTTTATAAACGAAAGGGATGCATGTTTCAGTTAATATTGAAAGTTAAGGGTAGCAAACTGTGTTTTACAAAGTAAGTATACTGTTTTGATTTTAAATGAAATGTGGGGTTGCAAAGTGCAATTAACTCCTAATATTTTAACTTGCATAGCGCTTCTTTTTGACGCTTTTAAACGCTATGTAAGCCAGTGCTATGCAAGTAAATTTCACTTACATAGCGCTTGTTTTAGCACTCTCCAAGAACAAAAGTAAAATACCGTTTCAAGAAATGCTATACAAGTAAACGTTGTCCAAGTATGTTTGCTACTTAGATAGCACTTACACAAACTATATTCAAGTATTTGACTCTCTTGAGGACAAATGCTATACAAGCTTCCCATTTTTTCAGAGAAAAAAATAATTTTAATTATTTCTTTTGCCATTTATAATATGTAATTTTTCTTAAATATCAAAATTCAAATAACAATAGAAACTAAATGTCAACTTAAAATACTTCCATTAAATAAAATACAGTAAAAATATCTAATACTCCAATGAACCTTATATAGTAAGACTTACAAATAAAAAATTTATGATCAATTCTTCCAATACATAAGAATTCTAAAAAGTATCAACTACAAATTATATATAAACTACTCCATCAGGAATCATAAAATTCTTGAGGAACGGGTTGGCCTAGTATTACTCCTAAAGGAACCTGCTTGTTTTTTAAGTAGCTCAAATTGTCCCGCAACTTCATCCCCATCCATTTCCGTAGACATTTTTTTATTCATCTTCTTTACTCAGGACTTTGCAGCAGCTCCTTCACATCCTCCACTCCACCTGCAATTTGAAATTGGCCATTGTAAGGACATCATAATGACGACAAATACAAGAACATGGAATATCAAAGGATTCTAGGCAATTAAAAACACAAAATGATATAAACTTAACATGCTGAAGAACAAAGTAAAATGAGCAGATGAAGCAATTTTCCAAAACAAAGGGTATAGTTGCAAATGGATCTAGAGAGAAGAACTGAATAAACTATATATAATTTCTGATTATATAACCAAATATTTTACTAACCATTAGGAGGATTGTCATTCTCAGTATTTTCTCGGTCTGATCTTCGAGTGATATCTTTTGCCAAAATAATAATAGTTCTATCCACTCTATCCTTGAAGTCTGGAAGAGAAGTCTTATCCATGCTAAAAACAGCACCAATGATAAAATGCTGCTGATAATGCTTCCATGCCCTATCACACGAAGATGTCAAAGATCAAAATAGAGTGTACTCAAGGCTTGACTAGTCTATCAAAATAGCTATCACAATGAACCTGATTGAAAAATAAATATTAATTGATATTAATAATATAAATTGATAAATACTGACTGATATTAAATCAAATTTATTAATTAGCAAATTATCATTGATTACTTGCTATTGCGAGGATTAAAGATTGCAAGTATATATATCTTTCAAATGTAATTAAGAAACAGAGCAAGTTAAACAATTCCATCAAAAATGAAAAATAAAATGAACAGGTCAAGATACGCCAGAAATGTCAATAATAATAAACTAACTCTAATAATAACTAAATGCCTTACTGAAACTACTACAAGAATAATATATACGCGTAGTGCGTTGAAATTCTCTCTAGGGGTAGTACTTTCTAAATTCTATAAATAAAATGTATAAGTTTTTCCCTCTTAGGTCAAAGTAATTACCCTTCTTTTTCTATAAGCTATTAGCAATGTTTGTAAACAACATATAAAAACTATAATAAACAACTAATGAATATGATCACATCAAAGCACAGTCTAAAAATCTGGAGAAATATTTTATCCTGCAGTACCTTTTTTTTAGAATTTTGGGTTCCCGGTTTCAGTTTGTTGTGACTGACCTCTCAAAACCAGATCCCTACCAGCATTTTTCCACCTCAGACACTCAACTTCTACACTATCAGACCCTGCATAACATACCACTATATATTTTAAGTCAATAATAAAGCAACTGATTATTGCATAGAAAAACAAGCAATATAGATCATCGAGATTTGCATTATATTTTTTGAAGAAATCATAAGAATTATTATAACAACATGTATATACATAATCCTTGCAGCTTATTCTTTATTTTATGAGCAATAAAGTTAAAAAGAGAAATCATCCGGGAGAAGGTAGTTTCTTTTCATAAATGCTATCTACGACTCTACTTCAAAAAAATATGCAACTATGGAATTAACAAAAAACATATATACTAACACCACTTTTAACCTTCCTAATATTTCCAGAGGGACTTCCTTTCTTCAAACAAAATATCTACACCTAGCACTAAACAAAAGACTCGCACTTCCAGTAAGAGGTGTCATCTTCCTAAGCTTAGCTTCTAACTCTTTTTTTAAGAGATAATTTAAACAAACATATTCTTTGAACCATATTTCCTAAACAAGTATTGTAATTCTTTACTAACTCCTCGGCCTTGTTCTTAGAATAGGCAGCAAGAGGCAAAAATTAGGCAATACCTCCTTCCGAATCTCACCAAACAAATAACCAATTTCAACCTGCTGGAATTACAATATCCAATACAATAATTAAAAAAAAATTACAAAATGCCTAAATATGTGATGAACAAGGATTATGAGAAGCCTTGAAAGCCATGACCATATTACACAAAATTGATATAGATTTCAGAGTTCTGAAATTAATATTGGCTATTATAAACCAAATTTGGATATTTATACGTATACAAAACATTATATATATCGTAAAATAACTAGAATAAACAAAACAAAGGATATAACTTGACTTCTATATGTATACACATACACATCTACTAAAACAGATATAACTATAACAAACTGAATCTAAGATATATTACTATTATAACCTATTAAACAACACAACAAGTGATATACAACCCAACAAGTGAAGAACCAGAGGAGTCAATAGTAACTCAAGGAAAATACAAAATTTCAAAACCCTAAATTAACAAATCAAATGTAATGAAATACAAAATTTAACCGGATTCGAAAGCACAATGCTCCATATGCTCGATATCCCGAAGATACTCAATACGAATTGATTTGTTTATATAAGATCCGGAATCTCAGACAACACGGAGAAGTTCGAGAATAGCCAGATATACCTCGCCAGTTATGCCCAAAGAATAATTAATCCACATCAAATTTGTTAGTAGAATTCTCGATGAAGCTCTTCGCATATTAACTCTAATCAAAGTTGGGTGTATTATAGAATTTGTATATAGTTGTGTAAAAAAGAAGATGATATGTTCTCCTAGTTAGAAACTACGAGATGAGTAAAATGAAAAATAATTATTGGCTAAGCTCTTGTAAAGAGCTATAAAGGTGTGTAAAAAAAATAAAAATTACTTAAAATATGTTAACTTGGATAGTGTTTCGGAAAACGGTGTTCAAGGGGAAACTTGTACATATAACCAACGCTATGCTAGTAATTTAATATACTTTTTTGTTTATTTTCAGCTTTTTTACACTGACTTGCATAACGTTTTTTTAAGAAACGCTATGGAAGTAATTCACTTACATAGCACATCAGAAAAAAAGCTATCTAAGTAGTGTTTCCCAAGTTGAAATTTGTAGTAGTGTAAAAGAATGCAGAAAATACAATCAGTAGCCAAACATCAATGCACATACGAATTTCATCCACTCAATACAGGAACGGCAGAGATATAATAATCAAAAAGACTGTAACAATACTCCAATAATGTTCTAAAGAAGTAATCACAGAGATGCAATGCAATAAGGAAGGCGAAAAGAGGGGGCGGTATAGAAAAAAATTGATCATACCTGTCTGGCCATATGCAAAGCAGGTTGCTTTTGTTCGTTCAAAAAGTATTGGTATTATAGGCTCCACTGTCTCCGAGTATACCTATAGCAACAGTGAACGAACTATATATACCTATATATAAACTCATCAGTTTTAAATCATTACATAATTTAATTAAAACTCAGTGAAAAGTATAATTAAAACTCACTTCTCATTCTTCCGTCCGCGTTTCAAACTCCACCCCTCCATCTTAGAAAACGCGCATCCACATTTCTTCTGAAACACCCCGTCCATTAACCGGAGCCATTTTCCTCAACTCATTCCTCAAACACTCAAACTCCTTCCCTTCACCCCCTCCTATGTACTCTATGAGGTTGTTTACACTGTATCATCCTTACTAGCAATCTATTGAATAAATAATCAAAAAACAAGAAAATAGAGATAAAAAAAAGTTGAAAATAAAATTAGGATTTAAATAGAAGTACTTGCATACAAGATTCATCCCAATCGGGACCGAAGCGAATGACAACGAGGCGCTCTTATTCGGCAATAAACATCAAAACAAGAAGATGAATTACTAGAACCCTAATTTCCAAACTCTGAACTCGATTGAGAAGCCTAATCAATTAATTGAGAGTATTTATTAGTGAGTGTATGTATGTTTGAGAGAGAGAGACTATCTGATGAAACTATCTGATTTTTAAACATTAATTGAGAGAGCGAGAGAGGGAGAGAGAGACGGAGGATAGAGTGAAAATAAGAGGGAGAGAGATAAGGCTGATATTTAGACAAATTATTGAGCGGGCTGGATTTAGTTAAGTTATGGCGGCTTAATATTTTGGTGCCGCCTAAATATTTAGTCTTACGGTAACACTTATTTTAATACCAATACTAACATTATATATTATGTTACAATAGAAATTTGATCATATTTATGGTAACATTGAATATCATCTGCTTCAATGTCAAAAAAAAGTGTTACCTTAGATCAAAATTTAGTGATCTAAGATAACATTTTTGCTTGTAACACCAAAAAAAAATGTTGATGCAGGTCAAATATGGTGTACTGATAATGGTATAATAGTATATTGTAATTAAAACAAAAATAGTATATAAACAAATCAATTTTCTTAGTAATTTTCCAATTATCTAATATAATAATTTAAGTCAAAATTCAAATCATACCAAGTCTTATAAAAGAAATTCTATACATGCAAAAAAAAAATTTTAAAAAACTAACTAACTATACCATGTTTCTAATAATTAACATCAATCACCTCTCCCTCACTACCTACCTTCTTCCACAAGCCATCAAATTCTCAAATTTTATAATAATTTTTATCTCTAAAATAAATATGTTATACGTTACAGATTAAAACCGTCGGTACAATTAAAACTGTCGATACAAAGCAAATACATACAAATAATTTGATACAAAAATCAGTAAGTACAAAATTGAGAGTTAAACAGATACCTAGAAATAAGAAAAAAAGTTAGCGGATACATGCAGATGCAGATAAATGACCTTTGAGTCCAACCTCTCCAGCTGCACCGCCTTATATTTTCAAATTCAGTTCCTTAGCGATTACTGTAGATTGTCCTCACCACACAAAAGTCTTACTTCATTATGGCTTATATTGGCATCTTTTCAAGAGATCAAATAAACTTTGGGTTAAATATCAACGTGGTCACTCAACTGAAGATCATATATCAGTTTAATCATCAAACCTAACGGGGTATCATTTGGATCACTAAAGTAATAATAAATATCAAACAGATACCTCAAAATATGTGTCCGAGAATTAAAATTTATTTTATGGAGTTCTAAATATTTTTTTTAATTCTTATTACAACCAAATGAAAAGTTATGAATTCATAGTATTTTAGATGATTTTTTTGAGATTTTTAAAATTTATCTACTAATTATTTTTATTTAAATAAAGCAAATGACTACAAAATTAAAAATAAATAGTAGATAAATTTTAAAAAATCTTATTATATTATAGAAAATACTAGAATTCATACATTTTCATTTGGTTGTAATATGATTCAAGAAAAATATATAGAACTCCATAAAATAAATTTTAATTCTCGAACACATATTTTGAGGTATATGTATGATATTTATTATAAATTTCGTGATTCAAATGATACCCCGTTAACTTTGATGATTCAACTGATATATGGCGTTCAGTTGAATGACCACTTTGATATTTAACCCAATAAACTTTTAGAGTCTGATTGCATTCAAAGTAGTTTTAACAACTAAGTGTCTCATTTTCAACACTCTCTCTTTCAATCTCTATCGGGGCTTCTTCTAGTTCCTCTTGCTCTCCCAAACCAAACAATAACAAATCACCGCAACTAGATAATGCCATTCGTGTTCATGTTGACCCATCAAACTTTCGTGATGTGGTCCAGAAATTAACAGGAGCCATACCAGCAGTCGAGAAGCTCCCCATCACTACTTCTCCACATTTCAATGCAAGGCACAACCCTGTTAACGTTGGTGCAGTAAGGCCATCGTTCAAACTCCAAGAACACGCTAGAAACCTCCAACTACAATTGAACCAAAATGGGGTACCCGAGTGATAAATGTCTCAAAAAAGAGAGTGATAAACTACATTGGACACGATTTTGGCACGAGGGAGTCCAAGTCCAGGAACATCAGTGTCGCCTTTTGTACCACATGAGGAGATATCTATGGCAGATAAAGGCTTTTATTTGTATCCCAGTCCACCGGCTACTGCTAGCAAGCCTCAACCACAGTTGCTTCCCTTGTTCCCAACATCTCCAGATTCTTAAATTGGACCAAGTTTACTATGCTTTGTTAAGTTCAAATTCAATATTATTCGAGATAATATGGATTAAAAATAAGAATATGTGGCATAGATTCATATTAATAGCCTTTATTAAGTGAAACCTCTTTTTAAGTGGTATCTTTATTTATTATTTATCTTAGTTATAATTTAAAATTAATTTATAAAATTATTTAATATTAATATTTTCATCTCGCTCCGTGCTTCTCACGGGTTATCAACTAGTATATTATAAAGGGTTTGTCTAGTGTGTGCCATGTTAAACAATAAAACTTATAAAGTTTGGATTATTTTGATTGGTGTATTTGTTGGGTCATCATTATTAAGAAGTACTCCTTCTTTTTTTATTATATGATGTTTGATTTTTGCAAACACTCACTACAAGAAAAACGGCTAAATACAACCGATTTAAAATCGGTTGTATTTAACTAAATTCGACCGTTTCCGGTTGTATTTAGCTCAATACGACCGGTTTTTGGGCCAGTTGTATTCGCTCGAGTAATATTTAGTAAACTGGTTGTATTTAGTACTAAATACAACCGAATAAAACAACCGGCTAAATACAACCGCTTAAATACGACCGGCTAAATACAACCTCTTTCAGTCAAATTCAATTTTTCAGATAAAATTTGAATATCCCACCCAAATAATTAAATTAATGAAAAAATTCAAAAGGCCCGCCCAATTATTAAATTCAACCGTATTTTGTGAAAAATAGGATTCTAAATACTACCGAATACGGTTGAATTCACGCACATCAATTTTTAAAAAAAAACTCGTCGGAATAACTTTTCCGGCGGTGGAGCTTTTCCAGATATCTAAAATACAAAACTGCCTTTAATTTCACCACAAACTTTTCCGGCTGTTAAGACTTCGTCCTAGAACTGCAGAGGATTATGTTACCAAAGCAAATTTTGCTGATTGTGTTGAGATTCAGCCAGAGGTGACTGGCAATAACCATCGATTACCCATATGTTATATATACTTAAAAATGGGTTTGCTTCTAGTTCATTTGAAGATACTGTTCTGTTATGCCATTCCAAATTCAAGAAAACTTCTATTTTTGCCTTCGAAGTTTTAATTCCATGTCAACTACACGCTGAAATACAAACACACACAGAGACATGAGAATTCTAATGAAATCACCACAAACAGATTCAAATCAGCAACATAAAACATAACTCCGTCAACCAATTCACCTAAACAAATACTCGAAAATAAACACGAAAACTCGAAAACAAACACGAAAACTCGAAATCACACAACCACAACTTCAAATTCACAATCTAGCTCTGTCAGATCCAAATAAATTCAAATACCACACTTTCAAACAAACCCTAACTCAAATTAAAAATATAAAATAGAAATTTTTCAGAAAATTTCTATTCCCTTTCTACCAAATCGTGATAGAGACGGAGAAGGAGGGGGAGAGAGAGGGGGGGAGAGACAGAGAGAGGGTGGGGAGAGGGAGGGGGAGAGAGAGAGGGGGGGAGGGGAGGACTGCCAGAAAAGAACAGGGGAGGGGAGGGATAGGGGGGGACGCGTCAGGGGGTGGGGGGTAAGGGTTAAGTTTTTTTAATATATAATTTGGTTTTGTTTTGGTGTATAGAACTCCAACTGTTGGATTGCTCTAATACTAGTTGATTTTGGTACGTTATATATAATTCACGCGGATCCCTGACGTGGCTCTAAATACAACCGCATTCGGTTGAATTTAGGAGTGTCAATTATTATTATTATTATTATTATTATTATTATCATATAATTTGATAACTTTTACATGACATAAATATTAATTAATATTTTCCTTACAAAGATTATTATATTCTAAATTTTAACATTTATTTTTGAGAATTCAATATTTTAAGAAAAATTTTAATTCATGATTTGGATCGATTTTATCATAAATATCACATTTTATAAATATTTTTTAAAAAATCCAAACATCAGTTTGGGACAAAAATCAGTATATTTTAGTGATATGACAAAAATTTTGGAAAAAAAATAAATATATTTGGTTTGCCTTTTTAATAGTCAAAGAGTAGTTTGACCAGTACTTCTAACTAGTGGTTAATCCCATATTGATGTTTCAATATTTTTAAAAATATTAATGAATGATCCAACCGTACGGATGTCAAGATCTGTATATTTTAGTGATATGATAAAGATTTTAGAAAAAAATAAATATATTTGGTTTGCCTTTTTAACAGTCAACTAGTAATTTGACCAGTACTTCTTACTAGTGTTTAATCTCATATTGATGTTTCGATATTTTTAAAAATATTAATAAATGATCCAACCGTACGGATGTGAAAATCAGTATATTTTAGTGATATGACAAAATTTTTAGAAAAAAATAAATATATTTGGTTTGCTTTTTTAACAGTCAACTAGTAATTTGACCCGTACTTCTAACTAGTATTTAATCCCATATTGATGATTCAATATTTTTAAAAATATTAATGAATGATCCAACTGTACGGATGTCAAGATCTGTATATTTTAGTGATATGACAAAAAAATTAGAAAAAAATAAATATATTTGGTTTGCCTTTTTAAGAGTCAAATAGTAGTTTGACTAGTAATTCTAATTAGTGTTTAATCCCATATTGATGATTCAATATTTTTAAAAATATTAATGAATGATCCAACCGTACGGATGTCAAGATCTATATATTTTAGAGATATGACAAAAATTTTAGAAAAAAATAAATATATTTGGTTTGCCTTTTTAACAGTCAAATAGTAGTTTGACTAGTAATTCTAACTAGTGTTTAATCCCTTATTGATGTTTCGATATTTTAGAAAATATCAATCAATGATCCAACCGTACAGATGTCAAGATCTATATATTTTAGAGATATGACAAAAAATTAAGAAAAAAATAAATATATTTGGTTTGCCTTTTTTAGAGTCAAAGAGTAGTTTGACCCGTACTTCTAACTAGTGTTTAATCCCATATTGATGATTCGATATTTTTAAAAATATTAATAAATGATCCAACTGTACGGATGTCAAAATCAGTATATTTTAGTGATATGACAAAAATTTTAGAAAAAAATAAATATATTTGGTATGCTTTTTTAACAGTCAACTAGTAATTTGACATGTACTTCAAACTAGTGTTTAATCCCATATTGATGATTCGATATTTTGAAATATATTAATAAATGATCCAACCGTACGGATGTCAAAATGAGTATATTTTAGTGATATGACAAAAATTTTAGAAAAAAATAAATATATTTGGTTTGCTTTTTTAATAGTCAACTAATAATTTGACCTGTACTTCTAACTAGTGTTTAATCCCATATTGATGATTCGATATTTTTAAAAATATTAATGAATGATCCAACTGTACGTATGTCAAGATCTGTATATTTTAGTGATATGACAAAAATTTAGAAAAAAATAAATATATTTGGTTTGCCTTTTTAAGAGTCAAATAGTAGTTTGACCAGTACTTCTAACTAGTATTTAATCCCATATTGATGTTTCGATATTTTTAAAAATATTAATGAATGATCCAACCGTACAGATGTCAAGATCTATATATTTTAGTGATATGACAAAAATTTTAGAAAAAAATAAATATATTTGGTTTTCTTTTTTAACAATCAACTAGTAATTTGACCGGTACTTCTAACTAGTGTTTAGTCCCATATTGATGATTCGATATTTTTAAAAATATTAATGAATGATCCAACCGTACGGATGTCAAGATCTGTATATTTTAGTGATATGACAAAAATTTTAGAAAATATAAAATATATTTGGTTTGCCTTTTTAATAGTCAAAGAGTAGTTTGACCAGTACTTCTAACTAGTTTTTAATCCCATATTGATGTTTCGATATTTTTAAAAATATTAATGAATGATCCAACCGTACGGATGTCAAGATCTATATATTTTAGTGATATGACAAAAAGTTTAGAAAAAAAATATATATTTGGTTTGTTTTTTTAACAGTCAGCTAGTAAATTGACCAGTACTTCTAACTAGTGTTTAATCCCATATTGATGTTTCGATATTTTTAAAAATATTAATGAATGATTCAACCGTACGGATGTCAAAATAGTTAAAATTTAAATATTTAAATTACTTACATTTTTCCGTGAGCTTTTTTTTTGACAATTTTCATATCCGTATGGTTGGATTATAATTTAAAACAAACACAAAATAAATTGAAAATCAAACTATAATTATTAATTGAACGATAAATACCTAGCTACCATAACAATCTTTTTTGCAAGAACTAAAATATAAATTTCGTGTAAATTTTGTTCTATATTTTTTTCCAGAAATTTACCTCCATTTTTAAAAATTATTCGACCGAAATCGGTTGAATTTAGTACAAAATTTGTTGGCGGGAAAATTCCCTCCATTTTTTGGCAAGGCAAAATTCGGCCGAATGCGGTTGAATTTAGACGCCTAAACTCAACCGTATACGGTTGTATATAAATACGGTTGTATTTATTCGGTTGTAATTAGTAAGACAAAATTGGACCGAATGCGGTTAAATTTAGGAGCACGCCTAAACTCAAGCGTATACGGTTGTATATAAATACGGTTATATTTATTCGGTTGTAATTAGTACTAAATTCGACCTCGTAAATACAACCGTACTTAAATATGACCGCATGCGGTTGTATTTAGCCGCACCCTTAATTTCAACCGAAAACGGTTAAATTTCATGTCGGTTGTATTTAGCCTTATTTTCTTGTAGTGATTTTTAAGTATTTTATCCGCATAGTTAGAATAATATTTTTTAATTTTTTCTTTTTGTGAATAAAAATATATAACTAAAACTTTAATTTAGAAAAATAAAAATTTAAAAAATATTATTTTATCTATGCGGTCAAAAGACTTAGGATTGTGTGCAAGAAAGTCAAACGACATATTGTCTTGTTTGACTTTGAATGGTCAAATTGACTCAACTTTGACCGTAAATAAAATAGTTTTTTATTATTTTGAAAAACTGAAAAATAAATATTAAAGTAGATTAAACATACTTTCTAATGATGTAATTTTTATAAATATTTTCGATAACATACTATGTGAAATTTTTTGTTAAAGTTCGATCAATTTAACCGTAAAAAGTCAAACAAGACAGATAAATCGGGACGGAGGAAGTATAAAAGAAAACAGAGGGAGTATTGGCCAATCAAAACAAGCTAAAATTATAAAAGTTTGTGTTTATGGCACACAGCAGAAAAACCGTATTATATATCTTTAATCGGAGATAAGGCGAATATGGTACTGAAATTTATTAAAAACACAACTTGAACTAGTTGCATGCAATCATAGACCAACAATTTTGTAAAATGAAAATGGCACATTAATGTGTGTTTACATTTTCAACACAACACAGAAATTATAAGAAAACTAAATAAAAGTTATAATTTATCAGTGATGGGAAGTTTTGAAGTCTGCAAAAGATTGAAATGCAAATAATGTTACTCTTCCGTCCGTCCAATTTATGTGTCCATATGTTTACCCATAATTTAAGTTGCATTAATTGTATGTCTCCGTTATTTTTCAATTTTTTTTGTGAATAAAAATTCGAGATTTATATTTTTATTCACAAAAAAGAGACACTAGAAGAAAAACGGCTATTTCCTACCAGCATTTTGGTAGGAAATGGTCTATTTCTGGTAGGAAAAGAGGGAAATTCCTACCAAAAGGCTTGGTGGAAGTTGCTCCAGTCGGAATTGCTTTGTGGTAGGAATTGATGCTTGTATTTCAATTGACCCCACTTTCCAAGTGTCAGTTCATGTGGCGTGCCACATAGTATGCCACATCACCTGCCACGTCACATGCCACGTCACTCAAATATGGACCCCGGTTGATGATTTGGATTGTGGGGCCCAGATACGTGGCATGCCACGTGGCACGTCCCTTTGACAAAGTCAAGCCCTTTTCCTACCAGAATTGGTAGGTTTTGTGTCATTTTTTCCTACCAACGTTGGTAGGCTTTTATTGATCAACATTTCTCACCGACCTTTTCCTACTATATATCTTAGTTTATACAAGAACCAAAACCTACCATTCTGGGTTTGTAATGGGCATTCTGGTAGGTTATATTTGGTTGGATTTTATTCTTTATTTACCAAAAAAAATATTTGTTTCTGGTCATTGCCATAAACTAAAGCCAAACACAAACCAAAACACAAGTAACCAACATACAAATACATAATCAACAAGCACAAAATAGAATTCAGTACATGATCAATTCATAATTCGAACAATTATATCATTTCGGGATATAGTTACCGGACACTAAGGATTGACCAACCATCCATAATTAAAAACAAAAGCTATGTTTCCGGCAACTATATCCCTACTTCAGAAATTCATCATTATCCTAATAATGCTTACAAGGGCATAATACTGAAAACAATCCAAGTCTAACCAAAAGCATTTTAACCAAAAGCATTTAAGTCTAACAATATTAATGACAAACTTCATAAAATCAAGGGTTTCAGGGGAGCCGATTTAGTCATCCTCACGATCAGAGCCTTCAGAATTTCCTTCTTCATCTTCGCCTTCAGATGCGCCTTCTTCCCCATTAGCATTCTGACCTTCCCCATCAGCAGCCTCAACATCGCTTTCATCGTCAGAGATGTCTGTTACATCAGTCTCCTCATCAGAACTATAAAGAACCTTCAATATACAACCGATTCGTGATAAATCATCGACGCTGAATAAATGGCAGATTGGTACGAAAATTGCAAAAGAAAATTACCTCTTTTTCCTTCTCCTGATACCTCTTGAACATATCTTCCACAAGCTCTTTCACGAGATGCAGCACTTCATTTGAAACAAACTGAGTGAATTTATTTCGGTTTCCAGGATCGCTAAGATCAAGCGCAGCTCGAACAAGATTCTCAACCTCTTCTTTATTAAGTTATCGCTGATAGGTAGAAGGATTGGTTTTCAGGATCCCAAGAACTCCACCGACCACAATTGCGAATAACTTGGCAGGGACACCTCTATTACGAGCAGCACCCGCAGCAGAAGTTTCAGCCCTGTTCTCCGCTTCTTCATCATACTGGACTGACAAATCTTTGATCAGTTGACGGGCGGAAGTTCTCGGAAAACCAACAAGCCTGTTATTCTTAGGCTTTTCACCAGCAGGTATTGTGGCCATCAACCACCACTGAAATGGCTCCACGACATTTTCAGCTGTTATATCAAAGTTATTTTCTTCAAGTATCTTTGCATAGCTCAGCTGTAAAAAATTTGAAAATAAAGTGTTACAGCTTCTGACCTAAAATACAACATCACATTTTTTTGCTATATAATTCAAGCGACTTCGTTCAGATAAGATAAATAAAACAAACTCAGATAAAAATAAGACGTTGATAAATTTCACTATGAAACAAGCCTAAATTTGCATTAAGACACATTAAGACACATTTGCAAAATTCAGCATTATGAACTGTATAGAGCAAATCAAATAAAGTTCTGGAGTTCACAAGATTTGGCTAATAAACATTAAGACATATTTGCAAAATCCAGCATTATGAAACAAACCTAAATTTCACTATCAAAATCATCTTGAGATATATGGTAGAATCATCTATCCGGCTAATTAAAAAAATCCAAAAAAGAAATACCAGTAAATACGTGGGACGTTAATTGCTTATATAAACTGTATAGGGCAAAGTCTAATAAAGTTCTGGAGTCCACAAGATTTGGCTACATAATGAGAACATTGATTAATTTCCGGAGTTCACAAGATTTGGCTACACAGTGAGTTTATGCAATATCCAGCATTATGAATTCCAATATGCATAGAAAACCTAACTTGTATTTCAACATATAAATGCATAATCAAACTCGTTAAAACTCAGATATATTGTCATTTACTTCTAAAAAGTTATAAAAAACAAATTATCCAATTTTAATTTCATACCGCAATTTCCTTTGCAGTCTCAGTTGTGTAAATTGGCATGCCATCAACATCCGTTTCCTTGCGAGTGTGTGTTTTGTCCCACACTTCAAGGCGAGTTGGCACAACGCCATTCTTTTCCTCAGTTAAAATCTAACATATAGATGCATAAAGATAATTAATATTAATAAACAAGATTCTAAATCCAAGTTCTATTTTACTGGATTATGAAGTGAATGTTACCTTCTCCACTTGCTGAAAAGATCTTGCACCAGCGTTCTGCAAGGTGACTTTTGCCGATTTGCTTTTCCCTTATCTGATCGTAGCTTGTGTTCATCCGACTCCAAGAAATGAACCATCCCTTCCCATACCAGATCACCAAAGTAGGAAGGTTTAACTTCCAGCAACGGCTTTCTTAACTTCTCGGCAATTGCATAAGCTCACTCCTTTTCTTCATGCACTGTTCGCTTAATCAATGCCTTGAGATGCCCATCTATAGTCCTATAAGCCTCCTTACGACCTTGACCCTTCTCATGTCTAAAATATTTCTGCAATTTATATAAACATAAGTTGTTCAATAGTGCAGAAATTACATGCAAATGATTATAGTAAACAAAATAAAATGTTTAAATAAGTATGTAATGCCACCTTTTAACATAACCTTTTCCTCTTAAAACATTAAAATTAGCAATTACATATAGTTTGATAATAAAATAAAAATAAAAAAGTTGAGAAACCAATTTTGTCCTAAAATAATACTCTTATATTACATGCTTCCTATCTAAAATTGGAAAACAACAAGGTAACGGATGAAAATATAAAATCTAGCAGAGTGACATGATGAGTGGTAAATCTACAGAGTTGGTTGTAAACTACAAATCTGATGTTACTCCAAAAATTATCCCAAGTATATCTTTCACAATCAAAAAACAACTTAACCTCCTCTGCCTTTTACTGACACCATGATGATATTTTTACCATTTTCCAAATCAACCACCATGTCATCTTAATCTTAATTATATATATATTCTCCCCCAATCAAACCATAACACCACCACTCTTATTTCAGTAATACTACTACTGAAAAAGAGGAGCCTTTGCCTCTTCATTCTGATTTAATTGCCAAATCTTGGAGCAAACAGAAACACAAACACGGTAGCAAACAACTAAACTATCAATTAAAAGTACATGTGTATTTTAAAGTAAATCAAATTCAAGAAGATGGATACTTACATAGAGTTCAGTAATAACTTTCTCAACCCATTTAGGATACTTATCATTGATATAAGTCCACATGTAAGCTCCCACTGGCCAGAACCCGCGAACAATGCCCAGAATTGTCTTCTTTGCTTCATCATGTATTATGCTACAAAAATAATAATCGTTACTAATTGGATATATATTAAAGTTAGGTAAAGTAGTAAAGAATAAAATGAAATAGTCTATAAATTTAGACTTACACTCCATTTGAAATATCAATATGAGTCGGCTTTGCTGGAAGTGTGGAACCAAAGAGTCCACGGGAGTTTGCTCGCTTTCTTGGACCCATCCACTCAACCAATTCTGCCCTTGTCTTTCCGAGGGGATAAGACTGTGATATCGCTAAAGCTTTGGCCTTTGCCTTTGATGCTGCCGTCACTTTGCCTTTGCCTTTTCCTTTGCATGAACTCGCATTTTTCTTAGACTTAGCGATCTTTCCATTCTTATTCACTGGAACCTTTTTGCCTTTCTTTGCAGATGTCACCGGACTCTTACCCTGGAAAACCTTTGCCATTAACCCTGCAAAAAACAATATCAAAATGCTTAAGTGATCTAGCTAGTTAATTCTAATGTATGATATGCATTAAACACATAACTTAATGCATTATCTTTTTGTTTAAGAAACAATAATATGAGGTTTATGAGTGCTCATGATTAATATTAAACATAATTAATTAAGTTACACAAAAAGATTCAAGTGTTTACTCTTAACTAATTAGCTTCGATTTCATAATTTTCATTGATCTGAGAACTAACTGCGCATTTATCTTATCAGACTAGACAAAACTCTGCATGAATCAGTGGGATTTTTCTATATTATTAGCAGTCTGGAAGTGTCAATTATATATAGTTTCTTGATTATAGTTTACAAAGCTTAACTTATAAAGTTGAAATGGCTGGAGCCCAACTCTAATCCTAAATAAAACCATACTTCAAGACAACAGACGTAGTAGTATATCATTGCATTTACTTAACTTGACCTAATGAAATTTTGAACAATTTCAAATTAATTATAAATATTCAAATGCCAACATATATGACTAGACTCTTCCTAAGCTTCAACCCTAACAGACTAAGCTTCAACATATATGTCTGTTGGCATAGCAACAGACACACACTACGCACATTTTGTCGACCGACCAAACACACACTATCGACCAAACACACACTATTTTACAACTATATATGACTACTACAAATGTGTATGTGAATCCACTGCATATTACAATACTAATCCACTGCAACATCATACGTATACCTAAAACTTAATACGTAAACTTAAATAAACATAAAAAAACATCAAAATACATATTTAAGCACATAGTTTAGTAAAAAATGACTGAAAAACCCATAGTCAAAGCATAGTTTCATCAAAAATCAATTTTGATGGACTTAAAATCACATATAAGCACAACCCATAGTTAAAGCATGCATAATAAACACAACCCATAAATATTGCATGCATATTTCCCAAAAGCCCCAATATCTAGCCTAAAATCCCCTGTTTAACACCCGATACTCTTTAAAATTGCAAAAGTTAACACCCCAAACACAGTAAACATCTAATCCATGATACCCAATACACAATAATGCATACATATGATCATATACACACATAATCATATAAAATCGAATAAAAAATGAATAATAACAAAAGGAAATATATATAAACGAATAGATGAAGAAATGAATAGATGAAGAAAGCTTACCGATCGAAATAGATGAAGAGATGATGAAGAGATGACGAAGAGATGAAGAAGAGATGATGAATTGGTAGGGTAAACAGAGAGAGAGTATGGTGAAGAAATGAGGCTACTCGAAATGAAAGAATAATGTTGGTAGGGTATATGTGTTTAATCCCCAATTAATTTTTTAATATTTTATTGTTTGATCAGAACCTACCAAGTTTGGTAGGTTTTGATCCCAAAACTGGTGGGTTTTGACCTGCACGGTAAATTCAATTTTTCGGCAAAAATTTGGCGCAAACGCCAAAAAAAATGAGGTGGGATTCGAACCCACTCCCCATATAATCATTTACAATATACTAGCCATTGTGCCAAAATGGTTTTTCTGAAAAAATTGACACAAACAAGAATATCTTAGTTAAAAAAATTGGATATTTTTTATTTAAAATCGAATATTTTACGAAATTATTAAAATAATAATTTAATTATTATTTTTAGGTGTTGCCTTTTCCTACCAGTTTTAGCTGTATTTCATACCATACTTGGTAGGAAATACCCTATTAGGAAAAGAACAAACAACTTTTTGGGCAAAACAAAACAATTTTGGTAGGAATTAAAAGTTTGTTTTATAGATCTATTATAAAAATATAATAACTTAATTTTTAAAAATTTATGAATATTTCGACAACATGTATAAAATTAATGTATCTAATCATCCGTAAGGTTGGATTATTAAAAAATAAAAATAAAAAAATCCAAGTGTGTAATCCTCAACATCCCCGATACTTTGAGTTAAAAACCTAACTCAATCTTCGAACAATCTCGACGTTCTATTTTCTAAACGATTTTCTTAGTCATAATTGTTTTATTACCCAAATTTTTTTCCTAGTTTTATTTCACTATAAAATGACATTTCACTTGAAAAATTTTAATTTATCGATTCATTTTCATATTTAATATTTTCTTTTCACAATAAATCTTTAATCGGAGATAAGGCGAATATAGTACTGAAATTTATTAAAAACACAACTTGAACTACTTGCATGCAATCATAGACCAACAATTTTGTAAAATGAAAATGGCACATTAATGTGTGTTTACATTTTCAACACAACACGAAATTATAAGAATACTAAATAAAAGTTATAATTTATTGGAGTGACGATAAGTTTTGAAGTCTGCAAAAGATTGAAATGCAAATAATGTTACTCCTCTGTCCCGTCCCATTTTATGTGTCTAGACTTTTACCCGTAATTTAAGTTGCATTAACCGTATGTCTTTATTAATTTTTTTCAAATTTTTTTTGTGAATAAAAGTTTGAGATTTATATTTTTATCCACAAAAAAAAAAGTTAAAAATAATCAAGGTATACAATCATTACACATTAAAATACGCGTAAAAGTCACAACTAATTTAAGATGAAGGGAGTATTTAACTTGGAAAATCAAATTCTAATTGTTTATAATCTAATAATGTCATTTAAAACTAAAATCTAGTACATACAAATAGTAAAAAACAACTCAAATTAACTATATTATTTTACACAACCACAATCACCTCCATTTCCTCTATCATCAATTTAAGTTCATAATAATAACATTATATATAGTTCTCTTGTGCTATCTATGAAAAATTATAATGGTATAATAGTATATTGTAATTAAAACAAAAATAGTATATAAACAAATCAATTTTCTTAGTATTTTCCAATCATCTAATATAATAATTTAAGTCAAAATTCAATTCATACCAAGTCTTATAAAAGAAATTCTATACATGTAAAAAAAATTAACTAACTATACCATGTTTCTAATAGTTAACATCAATCACCTCTCCCTCACTACCTACCTTCTTTCACAAGCCATCAAATTCTCAAATTTTATAATAATCTTTATCTCTAAAATAAATACATTTATACGTTACAGATGAAAACCGTCGGTACAAAAGCAAATATGTACAAATAATTGTTAATCCGTGATTTCTGATGATGCATTGAAGAAGTCTACAGCAAATCAGATTGTTAGTTAGTTAGATAAGTATTAGAGTTTTGTTTAATGTTAACTTAGTTAACTGGATAACTTTTGATTTATCTTTTCAAAACAAACTCTATCTTAGATAAACCTAACATATTTCAAATTCCTTATCTCTCTCAGGTTTATCTCTTTCAAGAAACAATACTAACGGATTACTAGTTTTATACATTCAAATATTTCAAACCTAATCTTATCTTTTATTATCTTTAAAAGAGTTTAAAATACATTATATCTGTTACATGTTTTCTATATAAACCGACTTGATGTTTTTTCAGAAACAGACAACTCTCTGCACTTTCCATCTTATATCTTTCTGAGAAAAACATCCTCTTAATTACATTCATTGATTATCCAGTTAATTAAGAGTTTATAGTCGAGTTGTAATCTTTCACATTATTATCTTTGTATTTGAAAGAAAGGTGTATTGTATCACTTGTCCTGGGTTGTGGGAATATTGATTACAAGATCAAGGCCAAGTAGATGTGTGCTAGGTAGCTGTGTGCTAGGGAAAGGGTTCTTTCATTCAGGGACAAGATTGTAATCAAGGAAAGTTTGTAAGTACTTTATTTAAGTGGATATAATACATTCTCTATGCTAGTTGGCATGGAGACTTGGATGTAGGCCATAGACTAGGTATAGGGGCCGAACCAAGTGAAAAGATTTGGTGTTCTTGCATTAACATATTTCCAGCATTGCATGTTTATATTTCTGCAATTTACATTCTGCTGAATATATAGTATCTGTCTCATTTAGATACAGCCTGTCTCATTTGCTAAGACAAAAGAGACTGTCTCATTTGTGAACATTTGCACTTTAACTAATTCTGTTGAGCCTACGAATTTCATTTGATATCAGAGCAGGTGCATTTAATCCTCTTTTTAGTGTTTATTTTGCTAGCGATCCATGGCTCAACCAGATAGGTATTCAAACAATTATCCACCACTGCTTCATGGTGCTGAAAACTACAATGATTGGAAGTTTCGGATGAAGATCTTTCTCCAGCGTGATGCATTCGAATGGGATGCTGTAGAAAATGGTTTTACAATTCCCATGAAAGAAGGGAAGCCAAAATCTCTCAAGGATCTTTCTCCTGAAGAAGTGAATGCAATGAACTCCAATGCTAAAGCGATGAACTCACTTCTCAATGACATGGTAGCTACAGAATTAAGAAAAGTTTCAGCATGTACTACTGCCAAGCAGATTTGGGATACGATCAAAGTCAGCCACAAAGGCACGTCTAAGGTACGTAAAGTAAAATTAAGTATGCTAATGAGTGACTATGAAGGTTTCAGGTTGGAAAGAGATGAAAGCGTTCGAGATGCTCAAGGGAGGTTTCTGACATTAATGAACTCCATCTCACTTCTGGAAATGATCATTCCTCAATCTGAGATTAATAGGAAAATCCTCAGAGCAATGCCAAAGAAATTTGCTCCAAAGGTTACAATTCTGCAGGATTCGACACTACTTTCGACTATGGATACTCTAACACTGTTCAGTGAATTGGAAGAATTCGAGAACCAACTATGCAGATATGATGAAGAAGATGAAGCTCCTCGCAAGAAAACTCTGGCTCTTAATGCAGATGCAGGTGATTCTTCTGAAGATTCTGATGAGGAGATTGCACTTCTCACTAAGAAGTTCCACAAATTTCTGGCCAAAAAGAATGCATCTAAATGACCCATGAAGTCTTCATTTCCAAAGAAAGAATTCAGACCTAGTTCAAACAAGGAAGGCAAAAATAATCAAAACAAGGACCCAAAGTCACATGGGTACCTAAGAGATAAAGGATCTTTTGCAGGTCTGTTTTAAAGTCCATGTTCCTCGAAACAAGTGGATTATTGATAGCGGTTGCTCTCGTCACATGACTGGAGATAAATCAAAGTTTCTCTCATTAATCGCTAAAGAGGGAGGCTTAGTTACTCTTGGAGATTCCACTACCGTACGTATTGTAGGTAAAGGTACCGTAGGTAACGACAAGTTTGCTATTAATAATGTTGGTTTAGTTGACAGTCTTAAATATAATCTTATTAGCGTAAGTCAGTTAACTGATGTTGGTCATAGTGTTAAGTTTGATAAAGATGTTTGCTATATTGGTAATAAGGCTAACGAGTTTGCTTTAGTAGCCAAAAGAAAGGGAAACATCTTTGTGTTAGATTTTGATGAGCAGCAAGAAGAAATCTGTCTAGCTACCGTTCAAGAACAACATAATCTATGGCATAGGCGTCTTGGTCATGTTCATATGGATCTACTTCGAAAGATATCTTCACATGAGTTAGTTCGAGGTTTACCAAAGCTGAAATACAAGAAGTCAGAACCATGTTCAGCTTGCCAGCTTGGAAAACAGGTGAAAACTTCCTTTACTGCGAAGAATAAAGTATCAACTTCTGTTTCTAACTGCATGCATAAAGAATTTGATATGAGTTTAATGGGTGAATTGCAATATTTTCTAGGCTTGCAAATTAACCAATCTGCTGCAGGTATTTTTATACATCAAAGTAAGTATGTGAATGATTCGCTTAAGAGATTTGTATTAGAAAATATTTCTGCTAAAGCTACTCCGATGAGTACATCTGTCAAGCTCACTAAAGATGAACAAGGTACACCTGTAGACATTACTAAATATCGAGGTATGATCGGCTCGTTATTATATTTAACTGCTTCTCGTCCTGATATTATGTATAGTGTTTATCTTTGTGCTCGTTTTCAATCTCAACCGAAAGAATCTCATCTGAATGCAGTTAAACGGATTTTTAAGTATCTTAAGGGAACTAGAGATCTTGGAAAATTTTATCCTAATTCTACTTCTTTTAACTTAATTGGTTTTTCAGATGCTGACTATGCAGGGTCACAGGTTGATAGAAAAAGTACAAGTGGTGCGTGTGAATATTTAGGTGATTGTTTGGTTGCATGGCACAGTAAAAAGCAAACATCTGTAGCTCTTTCTACTGCTGAAGGAGAATACATTGCAGCTGGTAGTTGCTGTGCTCAAATTTTGTGGATGCAACAAACATTGCAGGATTTTGGTATTTCTTATACAAATATTCCAATTTATTGTGATAATACCTCTGCTATTAATATTTCTAAAAATCCTGTTATGCATTCTCGTACTAAACATATTGATGTTCGTCACCATTTTCTGCGAGATAATGTCTCAAAAAGTAATATTGAGTTAATTTATATCTCAACTGATAAGCAAAGAGCAGATATTTTCACCAAACCTTTAGGTGAAGACCGTTTTTGTCTTATGAGACGTGAACTTGGTATGTGCACTATTTCTCATTAATTCATTTTTACATCCCTGCATGCATTCTATTTAGCTTATTTGTGTCAATTATTTGCATAATTCATATTTATGACTGAAATTGTATAATCGAGTGTTTAATTAATTGATTAATTTAATGCTGATTTATCTTTGGAATTTATTGATGAATTTTTGTGAATTAATTGCCGTGTTTGGTTTAATTAGTTTGCGTGTTTCAGTCTTAATTATATATTTTATATGTAATTATTTGATGGGACTCTTGAACTTTGGAACTAAACCAAGTTGCATGCATTTTTCCTTCAAGTCTTTAACTTTGATTTGACTACTCCATCTGTTTCTTCTCAATCTCTGTGTGTCTCCTTGTTTTTCGAGATACACTCCACCTTTCTACTTCTATCTCACTTCTAACTCTTCATATTCTTCTCTTGTCCTATTTAATCTCAACTTCTTTTTCTTTTCCTCTTTCCAAACGTTTCTCTTCTTCTTCAACAATGTCAACCCCTCATACTCGATCCAAATCTAAACCCGCTAAAACCCCTAACCCATCATCTTCTTCTCTTAAACGCCAAAGAACTAATCCTGATACCTCTACTCCAATGTCACCCGAAAAATCTTCTCAGCCTAAAATCGTGTCAAAACCCATTCTTAAAGAACGAATTTGTGATCTTGCTCTGCTTCAGTGAGTGGGTGTTATTGATTTATTCTCAGCTCTCGGTTGTGAACCTCTTTTATCCCCACCAGATGTTATTTACCCTTCTTTGGTTCGGGAATTTTACTCTAATTTCTCAATGATGAAGGAGGATATGGTTTATTCTGAGGTTCAAGGTGTTCCGATTGTGTTCAATGCTAATCTGTTGTCTCGAGTTTGTGGTATCTCATGCTCCGGTGTCTGTCCGTATACCACGCATGCAGCATTCATGGAGTTTCCAGGATTACAGTATGAAGAACAACTGAAAGTGATTCTTGGTGAGAACTTTATCGGTACCTCTCTTAAGCCCATGGTACATGATCTTACTCCACTTGCTTTATTGCTTTTTAAATTATTTCATACAAATCTTTTGCCTCGAAAGAGCGGTCGTGACCGTGTAACTTATCAAGATGTTGTTTTAATTTCGATTTTCATGACTAAAACTCCTTGTGATATTGCTTCATTGATTATCAAATACATGAGTCATTGTGCGTCTCATGAGTCTATGAACTTGTCCTTTCCTGCTTTGTTGACAAAGATCTTTAGACATTTTTCTATTATTTCTGATGATGATAGCACTGAGACAGTGTCTACTATGTTTGATCTGTCTGTCCTGTCTGCTAATAATATTGAGATTATTGAGTCTGGTGTTCTTATTTTTGGTGAGGGTCATAAGTCGTTTGGTTCGTTTCCTGAGTCTCCTCACTATATGTCTGATCCTGATCAAGAGGACTCTGTTTTATTGAAATCGTTGTTGTCAAAAGTTTCTGAAAACAACCATCTCTTGGAGTCTCTTAAAACTCAGTTTGCTTCTATCGAGTCCTTGGCATCCCTGACTTCACAAGTCAGTATGATGCGTGCCTCCTATGAGATGTTTAATAAATCTGTTACTGCTTCTCTTGAATCAATAAATGCAAAGTTGGAGATTTTACATGTCCATGATAAGAAGGTGAGTAGGGCTATAGATTTTGAGTTTGGTGTGCTTCATGAGGGATGGTTACCACTGCCAAGGCGTGGGAGGAAGAATTTGTCAAGCTCTTCTATAAACTTGGTACAGAAACCAAGTACATATCTCAGTAGGTCTCTACCCCTAGCATGCCATGGCACCAGAAAAAGGACTGGCTTGGTGATATGACTCTGGCCGAGATTACTTCCCCTTTGCCCCTGCCTGCAGTTCCTCCACCTGAAGCTTTTGGGATGACTCGTGTTGAATATCGTTCGTATATTCTGGAATGGCTTCACAAGAGGGATGGGAAAGCTCCAGATGAAGGCAAGTTAGATAAACTGTTCTCTGAGTATGGTGCTTCTCCAGTTTACCACAACAAGGGAAAGCGAAAGACTCGAGATTCTGCTCCTGTCGATGTTGATGATTCTGACTAGTTTCTTTACCCTCCTTTTATGATGTTGAGGGGGAGAATTTTTTAATGTGTTTGTTTAAGACGATCGCTTTATCTGGTTTGTGTTGTGTGTGTTGGTTAAGACTTGTTTTGAATATTGCTTAGGTTGGATAACACTGATTTATGTGCTGGATTAAATATTTAAGGTTTTATAACTTTAAGTACTGTTGAGTTCTTGGTTTTTAATCTTGTTTTTTAATCTTATTTGCTGTCCCATTTGTTTACCTGTCTCATTTGATTAGTCATATGTTTCATTTGCATATTCTCATGATTATCAACTGATTGTTGCATATATACACTGTTTTCATCTAACATATTGCAACAGGAGATTAAAGTGTTTTTGATAGGGGGAGCATAACACTTCTTTACCCTTGGCATCATCATAAAAGGGGGAGAATGTTAATCCGTGATTTCTGATGATGCATTGAAGAAGTCTACAGCAAATCAGATTGTTAGTTAGTTAGATAAGTATTAGAGTTTTGTTTAATGTTAACTTAGTTAACTGGATAACCTTTGATTTATCTTTTCAAAACAAACTCTATCTTAGATAAACCTAACATATTTCAAATTCCTTATCTCTCTCAGGTTTATCTCTTTCAAGAAATAATACTAACGGATTACTTGTTTTATACATTCAAATATTTCAAACCTAATCTTATCTTTTATTATCTTTAAAAGAGTTTGAAATACATTATATCCGTTACATGTTTTCTATATAAACCGACTTGATGTTTTTTCAGAAACAGACAACTCTCTGCACTTTCCATCTTATATCTTTCCGAGAAAAACATCCTCTTAATTACATTCATTGATTATCCAGTTAATTAAGAGTTTATAGTCGAGTTGTAATCTTTCATATTATTATCTTTGTATTTGAAAGAAAGGTGTATTGTATCACTTGTCCCGGGTTGTGGGAATATTGATTACAAGATCAAGGCCAAGTAGCTGTGTGCTAGGGAAAGGGTTCTTTCATTCAGGGCCAAGATTGTAATCAAGGAAAGTTTGTAAGTACTTTATTTAAGTGGATATAATACATTCTCTATGCTAGTTGGCATGGGGACTTGGATGTAGGCCATAGACTAGGTATAGGGGTCGAACTAAGTGAAAATATTTGGTGTTCTTGCATTAACATATTTCCAGCATTGCATATTTATATTTCTGCAATTTACATTTGGCTGAATATATAGTATTTGTCTCATTTAGATACAACCTGTCTCATTTGCTAAGACAAAAGAGACTGTCTTATTTGTGAACAGTTGCACTTTAACTAATTCTGTTGAGCCTACGAATTTCAATAATTTGGTACAAAAATCAGTAAGTACAAAATTGAGAGTTAAACACATACCTAGAAATAAGAAAAAAAGTTAGCAGATACATGCAGATAAATGACCTTTGAGTCCGACCTCTCCAGCTGCACCGCCTTATATTTCCAAATACAGTTCCTTAGCGATTATTGTAGATTGTCATCACCACACAAAAGTCTTACTTCGTTATGGCTTATATTGGTATCATTTCAAGAGATCAAATAAACTTTTAGAGTCTGATTGCATTCAAAGTAGTTTTATCAACTAAGTGTATCCTTTTCAGCACTCTTTCCTTCAATCTCTATCATGGCTTCTTCTAGTTACTCTTACTCTCCCAAACCAAACAATAACAAATCACCGCAACTAGAAAATGCCATTCGTGTTCATGTTGACCCATCAAACTTTCATGATGTGGTCCAGAAATTAACAGGAGCCAGACCAGCAGTTGAGAAGCTCCCCATCACTATTTCTCCACATTTCAATGGAAGGCACAACCCTGTTAACGTTGGTGCAGTAAGACCATCGTTCAAACTCCAAGAACACGCTAGAAACCTCCAACTACAATTGAACCAAAATGGGTTAACTGAGTCAGCGTTTGCACCACGAAAGAGAGTGATAATTATCTCGCCTGTGTCAACATTGGACACAATTTTGGCACGAGGGAGTCCAAGTCCAGGAACATCAGTGTCGCCTTTTGTACCACAGAATGAGATAGCTATGGCAGATAAAGGCTTTTATTTGTATCCCAGTCCACCGGCTACTGCTAGCAAGCCTCAACACAGTTGCTTCCCTTGTTCCCAACATCTCCAGATTCATCTGGACCAAGTTTACTATGCTTTGTTATGTTCAAATTCAATATTATTCGAGATATTATGGATTAAAAATAAGAATATGTGGCATATTATTGATTCACAGTAATAGCCTTTATTAAGTGAAACCTCTTTTTTTTAAGTGGTACCTTTATTTATTATTTATTTTAATTATAATATAAAATTAATTTATATAATCATTTAATATTAATATTTTGATCTCAGCGTGCTTCTCACAGGATATTAACTAGTATATTATAAAGGGTTTGTCTAGTGTATACCCATGAGCACATGCTAAACAATAAAACTTAGTTTAAAGTGGTTTGATTGGTGTATTTGTTATAAATACAGCTTTTAAGTGCTTTGACCGCATAGTTAGAATAATATTTTTTTAATTTTTTCTTTTTGTGAATAAAAATATATAACTAAAACTTTAATTTAGAAAATGAAAATTTGAAATATTTTATTTTATCTATGCGGTCAAAATATTTAAGATTGTGTGCAATAAAGTCAAACGACATATAAAAGAAAACAGAGGGAGTATTGGTCAATCAAAATAAGCTAAAATTTTAAAAGTTTGTATTTATGGCACACAACAAAACAGTATTATAAATCTATAATCGGAGATAAGGCGAATATGGTACTGAAATTTATTAAAAACACAACTTGAACTACTTGCATGCAATCATAGACCAACAATTTTGTAAAATGAAAATGGCATATTAGTGTGTGGAAATTTAAAATTCAGTAAAAATCGAGAAGCGAGAAATTCGAATTTTTACCAAAATGATAAAGGGGTGATGTGAAACTTTGACTTGAATTAAAAGCAACCGCTAAAGCGGTCGTTTTTATATAAATTCCACCACAAAAAACAATTTCGACCAGGTTAAAAGCCACCGCTAGAGGACGGTCGATTTTGTACTAAATTCCACCGAATTCAGTCGTTTATATCTAAAACCTTATTATAAATCTTTAATCGGAGATAAGGAGAATATGGTACTGAAATTTATTAAAAACACAACTTGAACTACTTGCATGCAATCATAGACCAACAATTTTGTAAAATGAAAATGGCACATTAATGTGTGTTTACATTTTCAACACAACACGAAATTATAAGAATACTAAATAAAAGTTATAATTTATCGGAGTGACGGAAAGTTTTGAAGTTTGCAAAAGATTGAAATGCAAATAATGTTACTCCTCCGTCCCGTCCCAATTTATGTGTCAAGACTTTTACCCGTAATTTAAGTTGCATTAACCGTATGTCTCTGTTAATTATTTTTCAAATTTTTTTGTGAATAAAAATTTGAGATTTATATTTTTATCCACAAAAAAAAAAATACACTACAAGAAAAACGACTATTTCCTACCAGCATTTTGGTAGGAAATGGTCTATTTATGGTAGGAAAAGGGGGCAATTCCTACCAAAAGGCTTGGTGGGAATTGCTCCAGTCGGAATTGCTTTGTGGTAGGATTTGATGCTTGTATTTCAATTGACCCCACTTGCCAAGTGTTAGTTCATGTGGTGTGCCACATAATACGCCAAGTCACTCAAATATGGACCCCGGTTGATGATTTGGATTGTGGGGCCCAGATACGTGGCATGCCACGTGGCACGTCCCTTTGACAAAGTCAAGCCCTTTTCCTACCAGAGTTGGTAGGTTTTGCGTCATTTTTTCTTACCAACGTTGGTAGACTTTGATTGATCAACATTTCCTACCAACCTTTTCCTACTATATATCTTAGTTTATACAAGAACCAAAACCTACCATTCTGGGTTTGTAATGGGCATTCTCGTAGGTTATATTTAGTAGGATTTTATTCTTTATTTGCCAAAAAAATTATTTATTTCTGGTCATTGCCATAAACTAAAGCCAAACACAAACCAAAACACAAGTAACCAACATACAAATACATAATCAACAAGCATCAATTCATAATTCGAACAATTGTATCATTTCCGGACATAGTTACCGGACACTAAGAATTGACCAACCATCCATAATTAAAAAAAAAGCTAAGTTTCCGGCAACTATATCCCTACTTCAGAAATCTACCATTATCCTAATAATGCTTACAAGAGCGTAATACTGAAAACAATCCAAGTCTAACCAAAAGCATTTTAACCAAAAGCATTTAAGTCTAACATTTTAATGACAAACTTCATAAAATAAGGGGTTTCAGGGGAGCAGATTTAGTCATACTCACGATCGGGGCCTTCAGAATTTCCTTCTTCATCTTCACCTTCAGATGCGCCTTCAGATGCGCCTTCTTCCCCATTAGCATTCTGACCTTCCCCGTCAGCAGCCTCAACATCGCTTTCATCGTTAAAGATGTCTGTTACATCAGTCTCCTCATCAGAACTATAAAGAACCTGCAATACACAACCGATTCGCGATAAATCATCGACGCTGAATAAATGGCAGATTGGTACGAAAATTGTAAAAGAAAATTACCTTTTTTTCATTCTCCTGATACCTCTTGAACATATCTTCCACAAGCTCTTTCACGAGATGCAACACTTCATTTGAAACAAACTGAGTGAATTTAGTTCGGTTTCCAGGATCGCTAAGATCAAGCGCAGCTCGAGCAAGATTCTCAACCTCTTCTTCATTAAGTTGTCGCTGATAGGTAGAAGGATTGGTTTTCAGGATCTTAAGAACTCCACTGACCACAGTTGCGAATAACATGGCAGGGACACCTCTATTACGAGCACCCGCAGCAGAAGTTTCAGCCCTGTTATCCGCTTCTTCATCATACTGGACTGACAAATCTATGATCAGTTGACGGGCGGAAGTTCTCGAAAAACCAACAAGCCTGTTATTCTTAAGCTTTTCACCAGCAGGTACTGTCGCCATCAACCACCACTGAAATGGCTCCACGGTATTTTCAGTTGTTGGATAAAAGATATTTTCTTCAAGTATCTTTGCATAGCTCAGCTATAAAAAATTTGAAAATAAAGTGTTACAGCTTCTGACCTAAAATACAACATCTCATTTTTTTGCTATATAATTCGAGCGACTTCGTTCAGATCAGATAAATAAAATAAACTCAGATAAAAATAAGATGTTGATAAATTTCACTATGAAATAAGCCTAAATTTGTATTAAGACACATTAAGACACATTTGCAAAATTTAGCATTATGAACTGTATAGAGCAAATCAAATAAAGTTCTGGAGTTCACAAGATTTGGCTAATAAACATTAAGACATATTTGCAAAATCCAGCATTATGAAACAAACCTAAATTTCACTATCAAAATCATCTTGAGATTTATGGTAGAATCATCTATCCGGCTAATTAAAAAAATCCAAAAAATAAATACCAGTAAATACGTGGGACGTTAATTGCTTATATAAACTGTATAGGGCAAAGTCTAATAAAGTTCTGGAGTTCACAAGATTTGGCTACACAGTGAGAACATTGATTAATTTCCAGAGTTCACAATATTTGGCTACACAGTGAGTTTATGCAAAATCCAGCATTATGAATTCCAATATGCATAGAAAACCTAACTTGTAATTCAACATATAAATGCATAATCAAACTCGTTAAAAACTCAGATATATTGTCATTTACTTCTAATAAGTTATAAAAAACAAATTATCCAATTTTAATTTCATACCGCAATTTCCTTTGCAGTCTCAGTTGTGTAAATTGGCATGCCATCGGCATCCGTTTCCTTGTCAGTGTGTGTTTTGTCCCACACTTCAAGGCGAGTTGGCACAACGCCATTCTTTTCCTCAGTTAAAATCTAACATATAGATGCATAAAGATAATTAATAATAATAAACAAGATTCTAAATCCAAGTTCTATTTTACTGGATTATGAAGTGAATGTTACCTTCTCCACTTGCTGAAAAGATATTGCACCAGCGCTGTGCAAGGTAGTCACCTTTTACCGATTTGCTTTTCCCTTATCTGATCGTAGCTTGTGTTCATCCGACTCCAAGAAATGAACCATCCCTTCCCATACCGGATCACTGAAGTAGGAAGGTTTAACTTCCAGCAGCGGCTTTTTTAACTTCTCGGAATTTGCATAAGCTCACTCCTTTTCTTCATGCACTGTTCGCTTAATTAATGCCTTGAGATGCCCAGCTATAGTCCTATAAGCCTCCTTACGACTTTGACCCTTCTCATGTCTGAGATATTTCTGCAATTTATATAAACATAAGTTGTTCAATAGTGTAGAAATTACATGCAAATGATTATAGCAAACAAAATAAAATGTTTAAATAAGTATGTAATGCCACCTTTTAACATAACCTTTTCCTCTTAAAACATTTAAATTAGCAATTACCTATAGTTTGATAATAGAATAAAAATTAAAAAGTTGAGAAACCAATTTTGTCCTAAAATAATACACTTATATTACATGCTTCCTATTTAAAATTCGAAAACAAAAAGGTAATGGATGAAAATATAAAATCTAGCAGAGTGAAATGATGAGTGGTAAATCTACAGAGTTGGTTGTAGACTACAAATCTGACGTTACTCCAAAAATTATCCCAAGTATATCTTTCACAATCAAAAAACAACTTAACCTCCTCTGCCTTTTACTGGCACCATGATGATATTTTTACCATTTTCCAAATCAACCACCATGTCATCTTAATCTTAATTATATATATATTCTCCCCCAATCAAACCATAACACCACCACTCTTATTTCAGTAATACTACTACAGAAAAAGAGGAGCCTTTGCCTCTTCATTCTGATTTAACTGCCAAATCTTGGAGCAAACAGAAACACAAACACAGTAGCAAACAACTAAACTATCAATTAAAAGTACATGTGTATTTTAAAGTAAATCAAATTCAAGAAGATGGATACTTACATAGAGTTCAGTAATAATTTTCTCAGCCCATTTAGGATATTTATCATTGATATCAGTCCACGTGTAAGCTCCCACTGGCCAGAACTCGCGAACAATGCCCAGAATTGTCTTTTTTGCTTCATCATGCATTATGCTACAAAAATAATAATCGTTACTAATTGGATATATAGTAAAGTTAGGTAAAGTAGTAAAGAATAAAATGCAACAGTCTATAAATTTAGACTTACACTCCATTTAAAATATCAATACGAGTCGGCTTTGCTGGAGGTGTGGAACCAAAGAGTCCACGGGAGTTTGCTCGCTTTCATGGACCCATCCACTCAACCAATTATGCCCTTGTCTTCCCGCGGGGATAAGACTGTGATATCGCTAAAACTTAGGCCTTTGCCTTTGATGTTGCCGTCACTTTGCATTTTCCTATGCGTGAACTCGCATTTTTCTTAGACTTGGCGATCTTTCCATTCTTATTCACTGGAACTTTTTTGCCTTTCTTTGCAGATGTCACCGGACTCTTACCCTAGAAAACCTTTGCCATTAACCCTGTAAAAAACAATATCAAAATGCTTAAGTGATCTAGCTAGTTAATTCTCATGGATGATATGCATTAAACACATAACTTAATGCATTATCTTTTTGTTTAAGAACCAATAATATGAGGTTTATGAGTGCTCATGATTAATATTAAACATAATTAATTAAGTTACACGAAAAGATTCAGGTGTTTACTCTTAACTAATTAGCTTTGATTTCATAATTTTCATTGATCTGAGAACTAACTACGCATTTATCTCATCAGACTAGACAAAACTCTGCATGAATCAGTGGGATTTTCCTATATTATTAGCAGTCTGGAAGTGTCAATTATATATAGTTTCTTGATTATAGTTTACAAAGCTTAACTTATAAAGTTGAAATGGGTGGAGCCCAACTCTAATCCTACATAAAACCATACTTCAAGACAACAGACGTAGTAGTATATCATTGCATTTACTTAACTTGACCTAATGAAATTTTGAACAATTTCAAATTAATTATAAATATCCAAATGCCAACATATATGACTAGGCTCTTCCTAAGCTTCAACCCTAACAGACTAAGCTTCAACATATATGTCTGTTGGCATAGCAACAGACACACACTACGCACATTTTGTCGACCGACCAAACACACACTATCGACCAAACACACACTATTTTACAACTATATATGACTACTACAAATGTGTATGTGAATCCACTGCATATTACAATACTAATCCACTGCAACATCATACGTATACCTAAAACTTAATACCGTAAACTTAAATAAACATAAAAAAACATCAAATTACATATTTAAGCACATAGTTTAGTAAATAATGACTGAAAAACCCATAGTCAAAGCATAGTTTCATCAAAAATCAATTTTGATGGACTTAAAATCACATTTAAGCACAACCCATAGTTAAAGCATGCATAATAAACACAACCCATAAATATTGCATGCATATTGCCCAAAAGCCCCAATATCTAGCCTAAAATCCCCTGTTTAACACCCGATACTCTTTAAAATTGTAAAAGTTAACACCCCAAACACAATAAACATCTAATCCATGATACCCAATACACAATAATGCATACATATGATCATATACACACATAATCATATAAAATCGAATAAAAAATGAATAATAAGAAAAGGGAAAATATATAAACGAATAGATGAAGAAATGAATAGATGAAGAAAGCTTACCGATCGAAATAGATGAAGAGATGATGAAGAGATGATGAAGAGATGAAGAAGAGATGATGAACTGGTAGGGTAAATAGAGAGAGAGTATGGTGAAGAAATGTGGTTGCTCGAAATGAAAGAATAATGTTGGTAGGGTATATGTGTTTAATCCCCAATTAATTTTTTAATATTTTATTGTTTGATCAGAACCTACCAATTTTGGTAGGTTTGATCCCAAAATTGGTGGGTTTTGACCTGCGCGGTAAATTTAATTTTTTCGCCAAATATTTGGCGGAAACGCCAAAAAAATGAGGTGGGATTCGAACCCACTCCCCACAGAATCATTTACAATATACTAGCCATCGTGCCAAAATGGTTTTTCTGAAAAAATTGACACAAACAAGTATATCTTAGTTAAAAAATTGGATAATTTTTATTTAAAATCGAATATTCTACGAAATTATTAAATTAACAATTTAATTATTATTTTCAGGTGTTGCCTTTTCCTACCAGTTTTAGGTGTATTTCATACCATACTTGGTAGAAAATACCCTATGAGGAAAATACCCAGTTTTGGTAAGAATTAGAAGTTTATTTTATAGATCTATTATAAAAATATAATAACTTAATTTTTAAAAATTTATGAATATTTTGACAAAATGTCTAAAATTAATGTATCTAATCATCTGTAAGGTTGGATTATTAAAAAATAAAAATAAAAAAATCCAAGTGTGTAATCCTCAACATCCCCGATACTTTGAGTTGAAAACCTAACTCAATCTTCGAATAATCTCGACGTTCCGTTTTCTAAACGATTTTCTTAGTCATAATTGTTTTCTTACCCAAATTTTTTTCCTAGTTTTATTTCACTATAAAATGACATTTCACTTAAAAAGTTTTAATTTATCGATTCATTTTCATATTTAATATTTTCTTTTCACAATAATTATAATTATCCAAAAAACAAATGAAAACACGAGACTGTAAGTGTAATCAACTAACTTTTAGAGTTTCACTATTAAAATGAATAAATGTTCATGTTTATAGAGTTTGATCAACGGAAATGTGACAAACCATGGGCGAACAGTACAAAACATATTTTTTCTTGTATTTTTTCTATAGATCTATTATAAATACATAATAGCTTAATTTTTAAAAATTCTATATTTCGACTACATGTATAAAACTCATATATCTAATCATCCGTAAGGTTGGATTATTAAAAAAAATCCAAATGTCTAACCCATCCCCGACACTTTGAGTTGAAAACCTAACTCAATCTTCGAACAATCTCGACGTTCCGTTTTCTAAACGATTTTCTTAGTCATTTTTGTTTTCTTACCCAAATTTTTTTCCTAGTTTTATTTCACTATAAAATGACATTTCACTTAAAAAGTTTTAATTTATCGAACCATTTTCATATTTAATATTTTCTTTTCGTAATAGTTTTCTCACATTTCCTATCAATATTGGTGGGAAATAGGTGGTAGCCGTTTCCTACTAGTTTTGGTAGGAAATAATTGGTTGGAAATACGCCGTTTTTGGTAGGTTTTAATACAGAAGGTTGGGAACCGGCATTTCCTACCACATATTTCCTACCAAATATTATTTCCAACCAGTTATTTCCTACTAGAGGTTATTTCCAACCAGTTATTTCCTACTAGATGTTATTTACAACCAGAAAATTTACCAATATTTTAAATATAGAGAATGTAGAAAATTTACCAATATAAAAAATATAGAAAATTCACCATTAAAATTCATTACTAGTACAATTAAATTTCAAAATACATATCAATCAATATCTTCAAAACCATCGGTTTCTTCATCTTCTTCTTCTTCAATTCTTCGTTCTTCTTCTTCTTCTTTTTCTTCTTCTTCTTCTTCTTCTTCTTCTTCTTCTTCTCCTCTTTCAACTTCTTCGTCTTCTTGTAATTCTTCATCTTCTTCCTCTTCTTCTTTCATATTTTGAGTTCGATCAATTCGAATGGTATCATATTGTGCGAAATTAATGAAAAAGGACGATGAGGACGCATTTGATACATTCTCTTGAAAAGCCTCTTCATTTGGTTCATTGGTAGTTTCATCAATAGGACGATTTTTATAATTCACAACGGTATACAAATTGCTCCGAGGATTCAATACACTAGGAGCATAGTATACTTGAATTGCTTGACTAGCCAAAATAAATATTTCATTCGACTTCAACCTTGATTTCACATCAATAGTCACAACACGATTTTTATCAACCCGAACACCATTTCCAACATTATTAAACCAATGACATCTAAATAAATAAACAAAATTTCCTCCTCCATAGATAAGCTTAATAATTTCTTCTATTTGACTGTAGTAATTAGCAAGAACATCATTGTGAAAAGTGCCTCTAACAAAAACCCCATCATTAACATGAAACTTATATCCATTAAACAAACAACCTTGAAAAGAGAAAATATCGCATACCAGTCCATCAATCAAATGTTTGAAAAGGTCATAGTTTATACCATTTTCAACCTATACATGATAAAAATATGTATTATATTAGATTTTTTTATATCAAATGTACCATATAATATGCGGATTAATGAAAGTACCTTTTCTCTAAACCAAGGCTTAAATTCGGATTTTTGGAGCGACTCCAATCTTTTATTTGATATATGTGGATCATTCGCACGTATGTGTGCATAAATTCCCTGAAACATAAAAGTAATTAGAAAATTATATATGACAATATACAAAAGACACATGTAGTAAATTAACATTTAATTATAAAAGACACATGTAGTAAATTACCGAATGTACGGTTGAACTTTCGGCATATTTAGTAGCACATAATATTCTGCAATCATCAAATCACTTTTATTTAAATACCCAACAACGTGCTTTCCAATAGTTTGAAGAGGATATCTAAAAACTTCTAAAACATTTTCTTCTTGTGCTTCAACCACAACTTCATTACGACGTGCGGTATTATGAACTGTGTTTATGGAAGAGCGAAAGTAAAATGAAGAAAAAATGATCATTTCTTCCTCAACATATATCTCCGCAATTGAACCTTCCACCCGTGCTCTATTGCCGACCTTATCTTTCATATGCTTCAACAATCGCTCAAAATGGTACATCTAACGATAGAAAACCGGTCCTTCGAGTCTACATTCTTCAATCAAGTGTACAAGTAAGTGTCCATAATGTCAAATAAAGCCGGTGGAAAGACGGTTTCGAGCACACACATTATCCTCACTACACGTTTTTCCAAGACATCCAAATCTTCGCGTAGTAAAACGGACGAGCAAATATCAAGGAAAATATTTGAGAGATCGGTGAGAGCTTCCACAATATAAGATGGTAAAAATTCACAAAAAACAATTGGCATTAACTTTTGCATGAAAATATGACAATCATGCGATTTAAAACCGGTAATTCTTAAAGTATCCCATTTGATACAACGGGATATATTCGAGACACATCCATCGGGAAGTTTAAGTTTAGAGATCCAATTACACAAAAGCCGAAGTTGAGTTCTAGTAATTGTGTAAGGTGCTTTAGGCATGATCCCCTTTTCATCGATCCACAAATCACGTCGTACATCTAGATATTTACAATCCGCCCTTGATTTTTTTTATCTTTAGTCTTGATACGATCATTTACAATTGTGTAAAATATATTCTCAAACACATTCTTCTCGGTATGCATAACATCAATACAATGTGGTAGATCATGAGATGCCCAATACGTAGTTCCCAAAACATTGAAAAGTGGGTCCAATGATGATCTACCCCATAGCCCCTAGGCTTGAATTTACTAAAAGTATTTCTGGGTGGAGCGAAATCTATTTGCAATAAAGAAGATAGTAATTTCTCACCCTTGGTACGACCATCAAACAATTTAAGTTCCGTTGTAGCATATTTTTAATTTTTCTTTCGCATCGGATCATTTTTATCCAAAAATGTTCGATATGTTCCATAGAAACAATATTTTCCGCAATTCTTGAGTTGGAAACCTTGTACATTTCCAACACAAACTGGGCATCTCATCTTCCCTTTTGTTGACCAACCACTAAGCATACCTAAAGCGGGAAAATCACTAATTGTCCACATAAGTGCCGCCTTCATGATGAAATGTGTTTTCAAATGTTGATCATAAGTTTCAACCCCTCTTTTCCATAAAATAAATAATTCGTTCATTAGGGGCCTTGGAAACACATTGAGATTTTTTTTTGGATTATCCGGACCGGGAATTAGTAGTGTCATAAACATGAACGGTCTTTTCATACACATAGAAGGAGGTAGATTATAGACGACCACTACAACCGGTCACAATGTGTATACATTATTTCTGGAATTTCCAAATGGATTGAAACCATCACTCGACAATCCAAGTCGAACATTACGAAACTCCTTAGTAAAAGATGGGTATCGCTTGTCAAAATTTTTCCAATCATCTCCGTCCGAGGGGTGACTTAGCTCTCCCTCTTTTATTTCTCTATTCTTGTGTCAAGTCATATGTTTAGTCGTATGCTCCGACATGTATAATTGTTGTAAATGGGGAATTAGCAGAAAATGTCTTAACACCTTCTTTGGTATTTTTCTTCCATTTTTTTCATGATATCTTTTTAACGATCCTCTTTGCAAATGTCACAAACAACTTTTTTTTCGTCGTTATTATAAAATAACATACAATTATTTGCACACACATCAATTTTTTTCATATCCCAACTTCAATTTTTTTACCATTTTCTTCATTGCATAATAAGAAACCGGTAGCTATGATCTCGTGGCAACACTTCCCCAATAATATCAAGTAGTAAATTAAATGATTTCTCACTACAATGAGATACGTCTTTGAAATGTAACAATCTCGTAGTGAAAGAGAGTTTTGTATAATTTTTGTTACCTGGATAAATAGGAGCTCCCGACTCATTGGCATCGGTGTAAAATTGAGAAGCATCAAAATTTGGAGATTCTTCGGCATCATTCATACTACTACTATTACTACCCCTCGTATCATTGAAGCTATAAAAATCTTTCCTGGAACTATCTCGTAACAACCCAAACATATTCACCGGTGGTTCCACAATTGGTGGTGCACGTCATTTACGATGACGTGTCCGTCGAGAATCCGTTGTTGGCTCTTTCTCACCATGTAAAGTCCACACGGTATATGATTCAAAAAATCCGGAAGCATACAAGTGAAACTTTATGGTATCTAAATTTTCCCAATGACCATTCCCACAATTCTTACAAGGACACAACGTCTTATCTTTTGTCAACCCAAACCTTTTTTCCGAATCTAGAAATTCTTTCATGCCATTCTTATACTCATCCGTTAACGTAATGCGATCACTTTTCATACGACATGATATCCAACCACGGTTTACATTTGACATCTACAATATCAACAAAACTACATTTCAATTTAACTTCACTTTTTGGAATTGTTAACATTTCAAGCATATATAAATTATTAACATACAAATTATAAAATCTTTCTCACCATCTACAATATTAACAAACACCATTTCAATTTAACTTCACATTTTTTCTCTTCAATTATAAAGCATATACAAATTATACATACAACATACACAATATCATCTTAACTAACATAGAACAAAAAAAAACTTACAATATTGAAATAAAGAACAATGAGATCAAATTATATCTTTACAATGAAAGTGATTCTTGAAGAAAAATAAACTTCTCCCTTTTCTCCTTCTCCTTCTTCTTTCTTATCTTTCTCTTCTTTTTTCTAAATTTTCATTTTATCTTCATTTTATTAACACCACGCAAAACAAAATTAAAAAGGTGGTGGGTCCATTTTTAAAATATTAATAATTCCAGGCCTTTTCCTACCATATTAATATGGTAGGAAATGCTTTTCACGGCCAGATGTCCTTTTCCTACCAATATTGGTAGGAAATGACCTGAATTATTAATATTTTTTTATACTTCAGAAAAATGTTATATATTCTTAATAATATGTGGCATGCTGATGTGGTTGGTGGGGTTATTTTCACAATAAGATTCTACCAAAACCTACCAATCTTGGTAGGAAACACTTTCCCACCAAACTTGGTAGGAAATGGTCTCGGATTGAAGATATTATTTTTTTTCACAAAAAAAAAGTTTAATCAATAAAATAAGTGAGGGCTGATGACGTGGTTGATGGGACCATTTCGGTATCAAGTTTTGGTCAAAACCTACCAAAATTGGTAGGTTTTGAGTTTTCCACCAATATTGGTAGGTTTTGGTGTTTGCGTGTACACAATCTGGGCCCCACCTAGAGCAATTCCTACCAGTTGTTTTACCATTTCCTACCAAATTTTTCTGGTTTGATTTGCTTGGTAGGAAAATGTCATTTTTCTTGTAGTGTTAAAAATAATCAAGGTATACAATCATTACACATTAAAATATGCCTAAAAGTCACAACTAATTTAGGATGAAGGGAGTATTTAACTTAGAAAATCAAATTCTAATTGTTTATAATCTAATAATGTCATTTAAAACTAAAATCTAGTACATACAAATAGTTAAAAACAACTCATATTAACTATATTATTTTACACAACAACGGTCACCTCCATCTCCTCTATCCATCAATTTAAGTTTATAATAATAACATTATATGTAGTTCTCTTGTGTTATCTATGAAAAAATATAATGGTATAATAGTATATTGTAATTAAAACAAAAAAGTACATAAAAAATCAATTTTCTTAGTATTTTCTAATTATCTTATATAATAATTTAAGTCAAAATTCAATTCATACCAAGTCTTATAAAAGAAATTCTATACATGCAAAAAAAAATTAACTAACTATACCATGTTTCTAATAGTTAACATCAATCACCTCTCCCTCACTACCTACCATCACTACAAGAAAAACGGCTAAATACAACCGGTTTAAAACCGGTTGTATTTAGCTAAATTCAACTGTTTTCGGTTGTATTTAGCTAAATACGACCGGGTTTTGGACCGGTTGTATTTGCTCGAGTAATATTTAGTAAACCGGTTGTATATAGTACTAAATACGACCGACTAAATACAACCGGCTAAATACAACCGCTTAAATACAACCGGCTAAATACAACCGTTTCCGGTCAAATTTAATTTTTCGGATAAAATTCGAATGTCCCGCCCAAATAATTAAATTTTATGACAAAATTCAAAAGACCCGCCCAGTTATTCAATTCAACAGTATCTGGTCGAAAATAGGATTCTAAATACTACCAAATACAATTGTATTTACGCACAGAAATTTCGAAAAAAAAACTAGCCGGAAACCGGAAAATATCCAGATTTCGGCGAACTTCCGGAAATCCGTCCAGTTTCCGACAGCCTTAAACTCAACTAAATCCCATTTTCGAAAGACGGGGCTCTTGTCATGATCCATCAGCCTTGCCAACCCAAAATCTCTGAGCCTGGCATTAAAATTTGCATCCATCATACTGTTACTAGTCTTTATGTCTCTATGAATCACTTGTTGTTCACATTCTTAATGCAAATAAGTCAAAACAGAGGCCAAGCTGACAGCAATATTATATATGTATAACCATTTTATTATGAACTCAGATTATATATGTTATATAACCATTTCCATTTTTTTCACTCTCAGAGGCATTAACTCGAACACTTGAGCTACAAACAACACAACCATCCACATTTCGCCATCTGGGACGGCACCAAATGGGTTCAGAATCTGGATACAACAGATTATCAAGACTTTCATTAGGCATAAACTGATAGACAAGCAACAATTCACCGTTTTCAGCACACCAATCTTGAATCGAGAAACTCCAACTTTGAAAAAGATGGGTTCCTGTACTTCCTTCAGTAGTAGCTGAAATCCCATTTTCGAGATATAGTTTTAGTACTATTATGAAGCTAGGATGAAGTGTACAACATACTATAAAAACAGAAAGAAAAAAAATAGGGGAGGGGGAGGTAGGTTGACCGGAAAAAAAATAGGGAAGGGGGAGGGAGGTGCGGCGTGAGGGAAAGGGGAAAGAGGGGGGGTGGAACGCGTAAGGTAGGGGGTGAGGGGGTTTAGGGTTTAGGGTTAGTTTCTTTATATATAATTTTGTTTTGTTTTTGTGTGTAAATATTTTTTATAAAATGTAATTTCAACCGTTGGATTGTTGTGATAGTAGTCGAATATGGTCCGTTAAATATAATTCATGCATATCGCTGACGTGACTCTAAATACAACATCGATCCGTCGAATTTAGGAGTGTCAATTTTGTAATAATAATTATTATTATTATTATATAATTTGATAACTTTTATAGGACATAAATATTAATTAATATTTTCCTTACAAAGATTATTATATTCCAAATTTTAAAATTTATTTTTGAGAATTCAATGTTTTAAGAAAAAATTTAATTCATGATTTGGATCGATTTTATCATAAATACCACATTTTATAAATATTTTTAAAAAAAACTCCAAACATCAGTTTGGGACAAAAATCAGTATATTTTTGTGATATGACAAAAATTTTGGAAAAAAATAAATATATTTGATTTGCCTTTTTAATAGTCAAAGAGTAGTTTGACCAGTACTTCTAATTAGTGTTTAATCCCATATTGATGTTTCGATATTTTTAAAAATATTAATGAATGATCCAACCGTACAGATGTCAAGATCTGTATATTTTAGTGATATGATAATAATTTTAGAAAAAAATAAATATATTTGGTTTGCTTTTTTAATAGTCAAAGAGTAGTTTGACGAGTACATATAACTAGTGTTTAATCCCATATTGATGATTCGATATTTTTAAAAATATTACTGAATGATCCAACCATACGAATGTCAAAATCTATATATTTCAGTGATATGACAAAAAATTTAGAAAAAAATAAATATATTTGGTTTTCTTTTTTAACAGTAAACTAATAATTTGACCCGTACTTCTAACTAGTGTTTAATCCCATTTTGATGATTCGATATTTTTAAAAATATTAACGAATGATCTAACCGTACGGATGTCAAGATCTATTTATTTTATTGATATGACAAAATTTTTTTAAAAAAAAGAAACATATTTGGTTTGCCTTTTTAAGAGTCAAAGAGTAGTTTGACCCGTACTTCTAACTAGTGTTTAATCCCATATTGATGTTTCGATATTTTTAAAAATATTAATGAATGATCCAACCGTACGGATGTCAAAATCTATATATTTTAGTGATATAACAAAAATTTTAGAAAAACATAAATATATTTGGTTTACTTTTTTAACAATCAACTAGTAATTAGACCCCTACTTCTAACTAGTGTTTAATCCCATATTGATGATTCGATATTTTTAAAAATATTAATGAATGATCTAACCGTACGGATGTCAAAATCTATATATTTTAGTGATATGACAAAAATTTTAGAAAAAAATAAATATATTTGGTTCACTTTTTTAACAGTCAACTAATAATTTGACTAGTACTTCTAACTAGTGTTTAATCCCATATTGATGATTCGATATTTTTAAAAATATTAATGAATGATCTAACCGTACGGATGTCAAGATCTATATATTTTAGTGATATGACAACAATTTTAGAAAAAAATAAATATATTTGCTTTACTTTTTTAACAGTCAACTAGTAATTTGACTTGTACTTCTAACTAGTGTTTAATCCCATATTGATCATTCAATATTTTTAAAAATATTAATGAATGATCTAACCGTACGGATGTCAAGATCTATATATTTTAGTGATATGACAAAAATTTTAGAAAAAAATAAATATATTTGTCTTACTTTTTTAACAGTCAACTAGTAATTTGACCCGTTCTTCTAACTAGTGTTTAATCTCATATTGATGATTCGATATTTTTAAAAATATTAATGAATGATCTAACCGTACGGATGTCAAGATCTATATATTTTATTGAAATGACAAAAATTTTAGAAAAAAAGAAATATATTTGGTTTGCCTTTTTAAGAGTCAAAGAGTAGTTTGACTAGTACTTCTAACTAGTGTTTAATCCCATATTGATGTTTCGATATTTTTAAAAATATTAATGAATGATCCAACTGTACGGATGTCAAAATCTATATATTTTAGTGATATGACAAAAAATTTAGAAAAAAATAAATATATTTGGTTTCCTTTTCTAACAGTCAACTACTAATTTGACCCGTACTTCTAACTAGTGTTTAATCCCATATTGATGATTCGATATTTTTAAAAATATTAATGAATGATCTAACCGTACGGATGTCAAGATCTATATATTTTATTGATATGACAAAAATTTTAGAAAAAAAGAAATATATTTGGTTTGCCTTTTTAAGAGTCAAAGAGTAGTTTGACCAGTACTTGTAACTAGTGTTTAATCCCATATTGATGTTTCGATATTTTTAAAAATATTAATGAATGATCCAACCGTACGGATGTCAAGATCTATATATTTTAGTGATATGACAAAAATTTTAGAAAAAAATAAATATATTTGGTTTGTTTTTTTAACAGTCAACTAGTAAATTGACCAGTACTTCTAACTAGTGTTTAATCTCATATTGATGTTTCGATATTTTTAAAAATATTAATGAATGATCCAACTGTACGGATGTCAAAATAGTTAAAATTTAAATATTCAAATTACTTACACTTTCCCGTGAACTTGTTTTTTGACAATTTTCATATCCGTATTTAAAACAAATACAAAATAAATTAAAACTGAAATTATAATTATTAATTGAACGATAAATATCTAACTATCATAATAATCTTTTTTTGCACGAACTAAAATATAAATTTCGTGTAAATTTTATTCTATATTTTTTTCCAAAAAATTTCCACTCTTTTTAAAAATAATTCGACCGAAATCGGTTGAATTTAGTACAAAATTCGTTGGCGGGAAAATTCCCTCCATTTTTTGTCAAGGCTAAATTCGACCGAATGCGGTTAAATTTGGGAGCACGCCCAAAAAATGGAGGGAATTTTCCCGCCAACGAATTTTGTACTAAATTCAACCGATTTTGGTCGAATTATTTTTAAAAAGAGCGGAAATTTAGGAGCACGCCTAAACTCAACCGTATACAGTTGTATATAAATACGCTTGTATTTATCCGGTTGTAATTGACAAGGCTAAATTCGACCGAGTGCGGTTGAATTTAGGAGCACACCTAAACTCAACCGTATACGGTTGTATATAAATACGGTTGTATTTATTCGGTTGTAATTAGTAAGGCTAAATTCGACCGAACGCGGTTGATTTTAAGAGCACGCCTAAACTCAACCGTATACGGTTGTATATAAATACGGTTGTATTTATTCGGTTATATTTCAGCACTCTCTCCTTCAATCTCTATCATGGGCTCTTCTAGTTCCTCCTTCAATGGAAGGCACAGCCCTGTTAACGTTGGTGGAGTAAGACCATCGTTCAAACTCCAGGAACACGCTAGAAACCTCCAATTACAATTGAACCAAAATGGGTTAACTGAGTCTACATTTGCACCACGAAAGAGAGTGATAAATGTCTCGCCTGTGTCAACATTGGACACGATTTTGGCACGAGGGAGTCCAAGTCCAGGAACATCAGTGTCACCTTTTGTACCACAGGAGGAGATAGCTATGGCAGATAAAGGCTTTTATTTGTATCCCAGTCCACCGGCTACTGCTAGCAAGCCTCAACCACAGTTGCTTCCCTTGTTCCCAACATCTCCAGATTTGTAGTTATATTAGATAGTTTATTTATTTTTCTAATAAAATTATGTTTGTATAGAATTTGTAATTATATTCGATAGTTTATTTATTTTTTCTAATAAAATTATGTTTGTTTAAACTTTATTTTGGAAGGTATTAACATAATTTTAGGAATATGTTAACCTAACGGATCAAATTATAATCAAAACATGAGTTTGTTTGGTCCAAAAAACAGTATAACAACTTATCATTTTTCATTAAAAATGTTATTTTAAGTGTAATAAGCTATTTTTTTTTTTTTTGCTAAATATAAGGTTCATTTATTAGTGTTCAACCTTAGCCTCCATCTTCTTCCTCGTAATAAGCTATTTTAAACGTGATAAGTTATGATTGGTTATTTCTTTATAGTTTCCTAAAAATTGTTAACACCACTTTCAAAAACATTATTAATATTAAAAATAAGAAAAAATATGCATCTTTAACTCTTCTAAAATTAATTCAAATTATAATTCTCTCTGAGTCGAATACCAAATAATCTCATAATCAATTCTTAATAATTAATACACATCAGAAAAATACAAATACTATATTTAAAAGTTAAATTAAAAATAGATGAAATTGAAAAAACACAAAACTTTCATTGAAATAGGATTCCATATGTTGAAATAGGATTCCTTATGTTTAACAAACAACCATAACTAAAAAATGGATGTTTTCGAAATAAAAAGAAAAAATTGAATTTAGGATTTGTAAACTAAAATTTTAGTTATAAAATAAAGAATTTATGGTGTAAGTATTAAAATATGAATAGCCATGTCACATTTTTGATATCTTTTGATTTTAATAATATAGTATTGATATGTAATGGTATTATTAAATTTTAAAAATAAATATATGAGAATCTTTAACAATATTCTAAAACTTAATATTTTAAATATCCAAAATTTAGTAACTATATACTTCATTAAAATCAGTAATACATAATTATTATATTTTATTTAAATATCTTTTATAATTTTTTTTATTTTTACAAAAATTATTATATAAATAATAATATTAAGTTATAATTAGGCCGTGCATGAAACGGATTATAGGGTAGTAAATTATGAACTGAAAAATGGCAGAAAGTCTTGGCATGCAGACTCTGTGTTTGTTAATGCATGTCAATTTCATGTATAGACGCAAACTAAAAGGCAAAAGAATTTAAATTGGTTAAGTCAAACTTCATTAATGAGCATTTCTCTCTCGCATCAGAGTCGGCCGCCCCTAGCTTCACCTTACCCTAGCCGCCCTACCTTTTTTCCCCTTTCGACCATCTCTATCTCCATATTTATCTTCATCTTCTCCTTTCATTCACTTTTTCTTTAATAAAATCGAGATTTGTATTACAAAACTCGAAAAATCCATTACAATTCTTCACTTTAGTTTTCAGATCTATTAAGGTAAGAGCTTGGATTTTATAATAAAATTCAGTTTTTGGTTTCAAAATCTCTGGTCTAACAACATATTACAATTTGGTGTTATTCCGAGATTTTTGAATTTTTGGTTTTTTCGTATTGTTCTGTTGAAGTTATTATTTGTGTGTTTGATTGTCTCGCTTTATACGATTCTCGCATCAACAACACTTTCGGCAGGTCTATAGCTGGTGTTCGGCAGGTAGATAGCTGGGGTGCGTTTGGAACGGTGGTGAAAATCACATATGCTCACCTCTCACAAAAAATATTTGTTGATAATATGAGTCCTCTAAACTTCATTGTTGTAACTGAGTCCTCTGAAAATTGTAATATCAATCGAATTAATGTGAGGGTCAATTGTGAAACTACTGTTTACGGGGGAGATGCGTGTTGGATTGTCCGGGAAACCATTACCTTCATTTTTAATTTTCAGAATATTTGTATTCAGTTTGTTAAGCAATCCGGAAACAAAATGGCTAATTATTTAGCTCTATTTGTTTTTCAATCTGGTTGCATGATCAGTTGGGGGTTTGTCCCGATTGAATCTCTTTCAAGTCATTAATAAAATCTGCTTTAAATTTGGCAAAAAAAAGGCAAAAGAATTTCGGGACATTTGGGTCACTTTTTATTACTATTATTATTATTATAGATAGTTTCTTCTATTATAATTTGAAAATCCGAAATTATGTAAATAATGTATTATATGTAACATAATTATGATCAAATAATTTGTTATCCAAAATTTTATAAATTGGAAAATCAAATTTTAATTGTTTATAATCTAATAATGTCATTCAAAACTAAAATTTAGCACGAACAAATATTTAAAAAGAACCGAAATTAACTATATTATTTTACACAACACCTCCATCTCCTCTATCCATTAGTTTAAGTTTATAATAATAACATTATATATATAGATCTCACCTATGAAAATTTATAATCATGTAACAGTATATTATAACATTATATTGATTAAATCAATTAAAACAAACAATTAGTATATCAACAAATCAATTTTCTTAGTATTTTGCAATTATCTAAAATAATAATTTAACTCAAATTTCAATACCATGTAACTAGTTAACATCAATCACCTACCTTCTTCCCAATACGCTACAAAATTGAAAGTTAAGGAGATGCCTACAGATAAGAAAAAAGTTAAATAGATACATACAAATAATGACCTTTGAGTCTGACCTTTCCACCTGCACTTATATTTCCAAATTCAGTTCCTTAACGATTACTGTAGATCCTCATCACCACACAAAAGTCTTAAAGTCTTGCTTAATTCATTTTGGCCTATATTGGCTCGAGTATGCAACTAATTCATTTTTCAAGATGGTCTCTCTTCAAGAGTTGAAATAAACTTTTAGAGTCTCATTGCATTCAAAGTAGTTTTATCAACTAAGTGTATCATTTTCAACACTCTCTTTCTCTTTCAATCTCTATCATGGCTTCTTCTAGTTCCTCTTCCTCTCCCAAACCAAACAATAACAAATCACCGCAGCTAGAAAATGCCATTTGTGTTCATGTTGACCCATCAAACTATCATGATGTGGTCCAGAAATTAACAGGAGCCAGACCAGCAGTCGAGAAGCTCCCCATCACTACTTCTCCACATTTCAATGCAAAGCACAACCCTGTTAATGTTGGTGCAGTAAGACCATCGTTCAAACTCCAAGAACCGGCTAGAAACCTCCAACTACAGTTGAACCAAAATGGGTTAACTGAGTCTGCGTTTGCACCAAGAAAGAGAGTGATAAATGTCTCGCCTGTGTCAACATTGGACACGGTTTTGGCACGAGGGAGTCCAAGTCCAGGAACATCAGTGTCACCTTTTGTACCAGTGGAGGAGATAGCTATGGCAAATAAAGGCTTTTATTTGTATCCTAGTCCACCGGCTAGTACTGCTAGCAAGCCTCAACCACAGTTGCTTCCCTTGTTCCCAGCATCTCCAGATTCTTAAACTGGACCAAGGTTACTATGCTTTGTTATATTCAAATTGAATATTATTTATTAGATACTTTATTCTCTTTGTTCCCCGTATAGAATTTGTAGTTATATTAGATAGTTTATTTATTTTTTTAATAAAATTATGTTTGTTTAAACTTTATTTTGGAAGGTATTAACATAATTTTAGGAATATGTTAACCTAACCGATCAAATGAAATCAAAAATAATATTTTAAAAACAATATTATCAATCTATATATTTATATTATACTATTATAAGCAAAACATGAGTTTGTTTGGTCCAAAAAACAGTCTAACGACTTATCATTTTTCATTAAAAATGTTATTTTATGTGTAATATGTTATTTTAAACCTGATAAGTTATGATTGGTTATTTCTTTATAGCTTCCTAAAAATTGTTAACACCACTTTCAAAAACATTATTATTATTAAAAATAAGAAAAAAAATGCATCTTAATCGGCTAAAATTAATTCAAATTATAATTCTCTCGGAGTCGCATACCAAATAATCTCATAATCAATTAATTCTTAATAATTAATACACATCAGAAAAATACAAATACTATATTTAAAAATTTAATTAAAAATACATGAAATTGAAAAAACACAAAACTTTCATTATGAAATAGGATTCCTTATGTTGAAATAGGATTCCTTATGTTTAACAAACAACGATAACTAAAAAATGGATGTTTTCGAAGTAAAAAAAAATTGAATTTAGGATTTGTAAACTAAAATTTTAGTTATAAAATAAAGAATTTATGGTGTAAGTATTAAAATATGAATAGCCATGTCACATTTTGATATCTTTTGATTTTAATAATATAGTATTGATATGTATTGATATTATTAATTTTTAAAAATAAATATATGAGAATCTTTAACAATATTCTAAAACTTAATATTTTAAATATCCAAAATTTAGTAACTATATACTTCATTAAAATCAGTAATACATAATTATTATATTTATTTAAATATCTTTTATAATTTTTTTATTTTTACAAAAATTATTATATAAATAATAATATTAAGTTATAATTAGGCCGTGCATGAAACGGATTATAGGGTAGTAAATTATGAACTGAAAAATGGCAGAAAGTCTTGGCATGCAGACTCTGTGTTTGTTAATGCATGTCAATTTCATTTATAGACGCAAACTAAAAGAATTTAAATTGATTAAGTCAAACTTCATTAATGAGCATTTCTCTCTCGCATCAGAGTCGGCCGCCCCTAGCTTCATCTAACCCTAGCCGCCCTACCTTCTTTTTCCCCCTTTCTACCATCTCTATCTCCATATTTATCTTCATCTTCTTCTTTCATTCACTTTTTCTTTAATAAAATCGAGATTTGTATTACAAAACTCGAAAAATCCATTACAATTCTTCACTTTAGTTTTCAGATCTATTAAGGTAAGAGCTTGGATTTTATAATAAAATTCAGTTTTTGGATTCAAAATCTCTGGTCTAACAACATATTACAATTTGGTGTTATTCCGAGATTTTGAATTTTGGGTTTTTTCGTATTGTTCTGTTGAAGTTATTATTTGTGTGTTTGATTGTCTCGCTTTATACGATGTGTCTCGCTTTGTGCGATGTGGTGGTTCTGTTGAAAATGAATTGGATGGTGTATTGGGAGATCTGGATATCTCGCATCAACAACACTTTCGGCAGGTCTATAGCTGGTGTCCGGCAGGTAGATAGCTGGGGTGCGTTTGGAACGGTGGTGAAAATCACATATGCTCACCTCTCACAAAAAATATTTGTTCATAACATGAGGCCTCTAAACTTCGTTGTTGCAACTGAGTCCTCTGAACATTGTAATATCAATCGAATTAATGTGAGGGTCAATTGTGAAACTACTGTTTTCGGGGGAGATGCGTTCTGGATTGTCCGGGAAACCATTACCTTCATTTTTAATTTTCAGTAAGCAATCCGGAAACAAAATGGCTAATTATTTAGCTCTATTTATTTTTCAACCTGGTTGCATGATCAGTTGGGGGTTTGTCTCGATTGAATCTCTTTAAAGTCATTAATGAAATCTGCTTTAAATTTGGCAAAAAAAAAGGCAAAAGAATTTGGGGACATTTGGGTCACTTTTATTACTATTATTATTATTATAGATAGTTTCTTATATTATATTTTGAAAATCCGAAATTATGTAAATAATGTATTATATGTAACATAATTTTGATCAAATAATTTGTTATCCAAAATTTTCTAAATTGGAAAATCAAATTTTAATTGTTTATAATCTAATAATGTCATTCAAAACTAAAATTTAGCACGTACAAATATTTAAAAACAACTGAAATTAACTATATTATTTTACACAAAGACCCCTCCATCTCCTCTATCCATTAGTTTAAGTTTATAATAATAACATTATATATATTGATCTCACCTATGAAAATTTATATTAATCATGTAACAGTATATTATAACATTATATTGATTAAATCAATTTAAACAAATAATTAGTATATCAGCAAATCAATTTTCTTAGTATTTTGCAATTATCTAAAATAATAATTTAACTCAAATTTCAATACCATGTAACTAGTTAACATCAATCACCTACCTTCTTCCCAATACGCCGTACAAAATTGAAAGTTAAGGAGATGCCTACAGATAAGAAAAAAAGTTAAGCAGATACATGCAAATAATGACCTTTGAGTCTGACCTTTCCACCTGCACTGCCTTATATTTCCAAATTCAGTTCCTTAACGATTACTGTAGATCCTCATCACCACACAAAAGTCTTAAAGTCTTACTTAATTCATTTTGGCTTATATTGGCTCGAGTATGCAACTAATTCATTTTTCAAGATGGTCTCTCTTCAAGAGTTGAAATAAACTTTTAGAGTCTCATTGCATTCAAAGTAGTTTTATCAACTAAGTGTATCATTTTCAACACTCTCTTTCTCTTTCAATCTCTATCATGGCTTCTTCTAGTTCCTCTTCCTCTCCCAAACCAAACAATAACAAATCACCGCAGCTAGAAAATGCCATTTGTGTTCATGTTGACCCATCAAACTATCATGATGTGGTCCAGAAATTAACAGGAGCCAGACCAGCAGTCGAGAAGCTCCCCATCACTACTTCTCCACATTTCAATGCAAAGCACAACCCTGTTAATGTTGGTGCAGTAAGACCATCGTTCAAACTCCAAGAACCGGCTAGAAACCTCCAACTACAGTTGAACCAAAATGGGTTAACTGAGTCTGCGTTTGCACCAAGAAAGAGAGTGATAAATGTCTCGCCTGTGTCAACATTGGACACGGTTTTGGCACGAGGGAGTCCAAGTCCAGGAACATCAGTGTCACCTTTTGTACCAGTGGAGGAGATAGCTATGGCAAATAAAGGCTTTTATTTGTATCCTAGTCCACCGGCTAGTACTGCTAGCAAGCCTCAACCACAGTTGCTTCCCTTGTTCCCAACATCTCCAGATTCTTAAACTGGACCAAGTTTACTATGCTTTGTTATATTCAAATTGAATATTATTTATTAGATACTTTATTCTCTTTGTTCCCCGTATAGAGTTTGTAGTTATATTAGATAGTTTATTTATTTTTTTAATAAAATTATGTTTGTTTAAACTTTATTTTGGAAGGTATTAACATAATTTTAGGAATATGTTAACCTAACCGATCAAATGAAATCAAAAATAATATTTTAAAAACAATATTATCAATCTATATATTTATATTATACTATTATAAGCAAAACATGAGTTTGTTTGGTCCAAAAAACAGTCTAACGACTTATCATTTTTCATTAAAAATGTTATTTTAAGTGTAATATGTTATTTTAAACCTGATAAGTTATGATTGGTTATTTCTTTATAGCTTCCTAAAAATTGTTAACACCACTTTCAAAAACATTATTAATATTAAAAATAAGAAAAAAAAATGCATCTTAATCGCCTAAAATTAATTCAAATTATAATTCTCTCGGAGTCGCATACCAAATAATCTCATAATCAATTAATTCTTAATAATTAATACACATCAGAAAAATACAAATACTATATTTAAAAATTAAATTAAAAATACATGAAATTGAAAAAATACAAAACTTTCATTATGAAATAGGATTCCTTATGTTGAAATAGGATTCCTATGTTTAACAAACAACGATAACTAAAAAATGGATGTTTTCGAAGTAAAAAAAAATTGAATTTAGGATTTGTAAACTAAAATTTTAGTTATAAAATAAAGAATTTATGGTGTAAGTATTAAAATATGAATAGTCATGTCACATTTTTGATATCTTTTGATTTTAATAATATAGTATTGATATGTAATGGTATTATTAAATTTTAAAAATAAATATATGAGAATCTTTAACAATATTCTAAAACTTAATATTTTAAATATCCAAAATTTAGTAACTATATACTTCATTAAAATCAGTAATACATAATTATTATATTTTATTTAAATATCTTTTATAATTTTTTTTATTTTTACAAAAATTATTATATAAATAATAATATTAAGTTATAATTAGGCCGTGCATGAAACGGATTATAGGGTAGTAAATTATGAACTGAAAAATGGCAGAAAGTCTTGGCATGCAGACTCTGTGTTTGTTAATGCATGTCAATTTCATGTATAGACGCAAACTAAAAGGCAAAAGAATTTAAATTGGTTAAGTCAAACTTCATTAATGAGCATTTCTCTCTCGCATCAGAGTCGGTCGCCCCTAGCTTCACCTAACCCTAGCCGCCCTACCTTTTTTCCCCTTTCGACCATCTCTATCTCCATATTTATCTTCATCTTCTCCTTTCATTCACTTTTTCTTTAATAAAATCGAGATTTGTATTACAAAACTCGAAAAATCAATTACAATTCTTCACTTTAGTTTTCAGATCTATTAAGGTAAGAGCTTGGATTTTATAATTAAATTCAGTTTTTGGATTCAAAATCTCTGGTCTAACAACATATTACAATTTGGTGATATTCCGAGATTTTTGAATTTTTGGTTTTTTCGTATTGTTCTGTTGAAGTTATTATTTGTGTGTTTGATTGTCTCGCTTTATACGATGTGTCTCGCTTTGTGCGATGTGGTGGTTGTGTTGAAAATGAATTGGATGGTGTATTGGGAGATCTCGATATCTCGCATCAACAACACTTTCGGCAGGTCTATAGCTGGTGTTCGGCAGGTAGATAGCTGGGGTGCGTTTGGAACGGTGGTGAAAATCACATATGCTCACCTCTCACAAAAAATATTTGTTCATAACATGAGGCCTCTAAACTTCGTTGTTGCAACTGAGTCCTCTGAACATTGTAATATCAATCGAATTAATGTGAGGGTCAATTGTGAAACTACTATTTTCGGGGGAGATGCGTGTTGGATTGTCCGAGAAACCATTACCTTCATTTTTAATTTTCAGAATATTTGTATTCAGTTTGTTAAGCAATCCGGAAACAAAATGGCTAATTATTTAGCTCTATTTATTTTTCAACCTGGTTGCATGATCAGTTGGGGGTTTGTCTCGATTGAATCTCTTTAAAGTCATTAATGAAATCTGCTTTAAATTTGGCAAAAAAAAAAGGCAAAAGAATTTGGGGACATTTGGGTCACTTTTTATTACTATTATTATTATTATAGATAGTTTCTTATATTATATTTTGAAAATCCGAAATTATGTAAATAATGTATTATATGTAACATAATTTTGATCAAATAATTTGTTATCCAAAATTTTCTAAATTGGAAAATCAAATTTTAATTGTTTATAATCTAATAATGTCATTCAAAACTAAAATTTAGCACGTACAAATATTTAAAAACAACTGAAATTAACTATATTATTTTACACAAAGACCCCTCCATCTCCTCTATCCATTAGTTTAAGTTTATAATAATAACATTATATATATTGATCTCACCTATGAAAATTTATATTAATCATGTAACAGTATATTATAACATTATATTGATTAAATCAATTTAAACAAATAATTAGTATATCAGCAAATCAATTTTCTTAGTATTTTGCAATTATCTAAAATAATAATTTAACTCAAATTTCAATACCATGTAACTAGTTAACATCAATCACCTACCTTCTTCCCAATACGCCGTACAAAATTGAAAGTTAAGGAGATGCCTACAGATAAGAAAAAAAGTTAAGCAGATACATGCAAATAATGACCTTTGAGTCTGACCTTTCCACCTGCACTGCCTTATATTTCCAAATTCAGTTCCTTAACGATTACTGTAGATCCTCATCACCACACAAAAGTCTTAAAGTCTTACTTAATTCATTTTGGCTTATATTGGCTCGAGTATGCAACTAATCATTTTTCAAGATGGTCTCTCTTCAAGAGTTGAAATAAACTTTTAGAGTCTCATTGCATTCAAAGTAGTTTTATCAACTAAGTGTATCATTTTCAACACTCTCTTTCTCTTTCAATCTCTATCATGGCTTCTTCTAGTTCCTCTTCCTCTCCCAAACCAAACAATAACAAATCACCGCAGCTAGAAAATGCCATTTGTGTTCATGTTGACCCATCAAACTATCATGATGTGGTCCAGAAATTAACAGGAGCCAGACCAGCAGTCGAGAAGCTCCCCATCACTACTTCTCCACATTTCAATGCAAAGCACAACCCTGTTAATGTTGGTGCAGTAAGACCATCGTTCAAACTCCAAGAACCAGCTAGAAACCTCCAACTACAGTTGAACCAAAATGGGTTAACTGAGTCTGCCTTTGCACCAAGAAAGAGAGTGATAAATGTCTCGCCTGTGTCAACATTGGACACGGTTTTGGCACGAGGGAGTCCAAGTCCAGGAACATCAGTGTCACCTTTTGTACCAGTGGAGGAGATAGCTATGGCAAATAAAGGCTTTTATTTGTATCCTAGTCCACCGGCTAGTACTGCTAGCAAGCCTCAACCACAGTTTCTTCCCTTGTTCCCAACATCTCCAGATTCTTAAACTGGACCAAGTTTACTATGCTTTGTTATATTCAAATTGAATATTATTTCTCTTTATTCCCCGTATAGAATTTGTAGTTATATTAGATAGTTTATTTATTTTTTTAATAAAATTATGTTTGTTTAAACTTTATTTTGGAAGGTATTAACATAATTTTAGGAATATGTTAACCTAACGGATCAAATGAAATCAAAAATAATATTTTGAAAACAATATTATCAATCTATATATTTATATTATACTATTATAAGCAAAACATGAGTTTGTTTGGTCCAAAAAACAGTCTAACGACTTATCATTTTTCATTAAAAATGTTATTTTAAACCTGATAAGTTATGATTGGTTATTTCTTTATAGCTTCCTAAAAATTGTTAACACCACTTTCAAAAACATTATTAATATTAAAAATAAGAAAAAAAATGCATCTTAATCGCCTAAAATTAATTCAAATTATAATTCTCTCGGAGTCGCATACCAAATAATCTCATAATCAATTAATTCTTAATAATTAATACACATCAGAAAAATACAAATACTATATTTAAAAATTAAATTAAAAATACATGAAATTGAAAAAAACACAAAACTTTCATTATGAAATAGGATTCCTTATGTTGAAATAGGATTCCTTATGTTTAACAAACAACGATAACTAAAAAATGGATGTTTTCCAAGTAAAAAAAAATTGAATTTAGGATTTGTAAACTAAAATTTTAGTTATAAAAATAAAGAATTTATGGTGTAAGTATTAAAATATGAATAGCCATGTCACATTTTTCATATCTTTTAATTTTAATAATATAGTATTGATATGTAATGGTATTATTAAATTTTAAAAATAAATATATGAGAATCTTTAACAATATTCTAAAACTTAATATTTTAAATATCCAAAATTTAGTAACTATATACTTCATTAAAATCAGTAATACATAATTATTATATTTTATTTAAATATCTTTTATAATTTTTTTTATTTTTACAAAAATTATTATATAAATAATAATATTAAGTTATAATTAGGCCGTGCATGAAACGGATTATAGGGTAGTAAATTATGAACTGAAAAATGGCAGAAAGTCTTGGCATGTAGACTCTGTGTTTGTTAATGCATGTCAATTTCATTTATAGACGCAAACTAAAAGGCAAAAGAATTTAAATTGGTTAAGTCAAACTTCATTAATGAGTATTTCTCTCTCGCATCAGAGTCGGCCGCCCCTAGCTTCACCTAACCCTATCCGCCCTACCTTTTTTTCCCCTTTCTACCATCTCTATCTCCATATTTATCTTCATCTTCTCCTTTCATTCACTTTTTCTTTAATAAAATCGAGATTTGTATTACAAAACTCGAAAAATCCATTACAATTCTTCACTTTAGTTTTCAGATCTATTAAGGTAAGAGCTTGGATTTTATAATAAAATTCAGTTTTTGGATTCAAAATCTCTGGTCTAACAACATATTACAATTTGGTGTTATTCCGAGATTTTTGAATTTTTGGTTTTTTCGTATTGTTCTGTTGAAGTTATTATTTGTGTGTTTGATTGTCTCGTTTTATACGATGTGTCTCGCTTTGTGCGATGTGGTGGTTGTGTTGAAAATGAATTAGATGGTGTATTGGAAGATCTCGATATCTCGCATCAACAACACTTTCGGCAGGTCTATAGCTGGTGTTCGGCAGGTAGATAGCTGGGGTGCGTTTGGAACGGTGGTGAAAATCACATATGCTCACCTCTCACAAAAAATATTTGTTCATAACATGAGGCCTCTAAACTTCGTTGTTGCAACTGAGTCCTCTGAACATTGTAATATCAATCGAATTAATGTGAGGGTCAATTGTGAAACTACTGTTTACGGGGAGATGCGTGTTGGATTGTCCGGGAAACCATTACCTTCATTTTTAATTTTCAGAATATTTGTATTCAGTTTGTTAAGCAATCCGGAAACAAAATGGCTAATTATTTAGCTCTATTTGTTTTTCAATCTGGTTGCATGATCAGTTGGGGGTTTGTCCCGATTGAATCTCTTTAAAGTCATTAATGAAATCTGCTTTAAATTTGGCAAAAAAAAAAGGCAAAAGAATTTCGGGACATTTGGGTCACTTTTTATTACTATTATTATTATTATAGATAGTTTCTTCTATTATAATTTGAAAATCCGAAATTATGTAAATAATGTATTATATGTAACATAATTATGATCAAATAATTTGTTATCCAAAATTTTCTAAATTGGAAAATCAAATTTTAATTGTTTATAATCTAATAATGTCATTCAAAACTAAAATTTAGCACGAACAAATATTTAAAAAGAATCGAAATTAACTATATTATTTTACACAAACACCTCCATCTCTTCTATCCATTAGTTCAAGTTTATAATAATAACATTATATATATAGATCTCACCTATGAAAATTTATAATCATGTAACAGTATATTATAACATTATATTGATTAAATCAATTAAAACAAACAATTAGTATATCAACAAATCAATTTTCTTAGTATTTTGCAATTATCTAAAATAATAATTTAACTCAAATTTCAATACCATGTAACTAGTTAACATCAATCACCTACCTTCTTCCCAATATGCCGTACAAAATTGAAAGTTAAGGAGATGCCTACAGATAAGAAAAAAAGTTAAGCAGATACATGCAAATAATGACCTTTGAGTCTGACCTTTCCACCTGCACTGCCTTATATTTCCAAATTCAGTTCCTTAACGATTACTGTAGATCCTCATCACCACACAAAAGTCTTAAAGTCTTACTTAATTCATTTTGGCTTATATTGGCTCGAGTATGCAACTAATTCATTTTTCAAGATGGTCTCTCTTCAAGAGTTGAAATAAACTTTTAGAGTCTCATTGCATTCAAAGTAGTTTTATCAACTAAGTGTATCATTTTCAACACTCTCTTTCTCTTTCAATCTCTATCATGGCTTCTTCTAGTTCCTCTTCCTCTCCCAAACCAAACAATAACAAATCACCGCAGCTAGAAAATGCCATTTGTGTTCATGTTGACCCATCAAACTATCATGATGTGGTCCAGAAATTAACAGGAGCCAGACCAGCAGTCGAGAAGCTCCCCATCACTACTTCTCCACATTTCAATGCAAAGCACAACCCTGTTAATGTTGGTGCAGTAAGACCATCGTTCAAACTCCAAGAACCGGCTAGAAACCTCCAACTACAGTTGAACCAAAATGGGTTAACTGAGTCTGCGTTTGCACCAAGAAAGAGAGTGATAAATGTCTCGCCTGTGTCAACATTGGACACGGTTTTGGCACGAGGGAGTCCAAGTCCAGGAACATCAGTGTCACCTTTTGTACCAGTGGAGGAGATAGCTATGGCAAATAAAGGCTTTTATTTGTATCCTAGTCCACCGGCTAGTACTGCTAGCAAGCCTCAACCACAGTTGCTTCCCTTGTTCCCAGCATCTCCAGATTCTTAAACTGGACCAAGGTTACTATGCTTTGTTATATTCAAATTGAATATTATTTATTAGATACTTTATTCTCTTTGTTCCCCGTATAGAATTTGTAGTTATATTAGATAGTTTATTTATTTTTTTAATAAAATTATGTTTGTTTAAACTTTATTTTGGAAGGTATTAACATAATTTTAGGAATATGTTAACCTAACCGATCAAATGAAATCAAAAATAATATTTTAAAAACAATATTATCAATCTATATATTTATATTATACTATTATAAGCAAAACATGAGTTTGTTTGGTCCAAAAAACAGTCTAACGACTTATCATTTTTCATTAAAAATGTTATTTTAAGTGTAATATGTTATTTTAAACCTGATAAGTTATGATTGGTTATTTCTTTATAGCTTCCTAAAAATTGTTAACACCACTTTCAAAAACATTATTAATATTAAAAATAAGAAAAAAAAATGCATCTTAATCGCCTAAAATTAATTCAAATTATAATTCTCTCGGAGTCGCATACCAAATAATCTCATAATCAATTAATTCTTAATAATTAATACACATCAGAAAAATACAAATACTATATTTAAAAATTAAATTAAAAATACATGAAATTGAAAAAACACAAAACTTTCATTATGAAATAGGATTCCTTATGTTGAAATAGGATTCCTTATGTTTAACAAACAACGATAACTAAAAAATGGATGTTTTCGAAGTAAAAAAAAATTGAATTTAGGATTTGTAAACTAAAATTTTAGTTATAAAATAAAGAATTTATGGTGTAAGTATTAAAATATGAATAGTCATGTCACATTTTTGATATCTTTTGATTTTAATAATATAGTATTGATATGTAATGGTATTATTAAATTTTAAAAATAAATATATGAGAATCTTTAACAATATTCTAAAACTTAATATTTTAAATATCCAAAATTTAGTAACTATATACTTCATTAAAATCAGTAATACATAATTATTATATTTTATTTAAATATCTTTTATAATTTTTTTTATTTTTACAAAAATTATTATATAAATAATAATATTAAGTTATAATTAGGCCGTGCATGAAACGGATTATAGGGTAGTAAATTATGAACTGAAAAATGGCAGAAAGTCTTGGCATGCAGACTCTGTGTTTGTTAATGCATGTCAATTTCATGTATAGACGCAAACTAAAAGGCAAAAGAATTTAAATTGGTTAAGTCAAACTTCATTAATGAGCATTTCTCTCTCGCATCAGAGTCGGCCGCCCCTAGCTTCACCTAACCCTAGCCGCCCTACCTTTTTTTCCCCTTTCTATCATCTCTATCTCCATATTTATCTTCATCTTCTCCTTTCATTCACTTTTTCTTTAATAAAATCGAGATTTGTATTACAAAACTCGAAAAATCCATTACAATTCTTCACTTTAGTTTTCAGATCTATTAAGGTAAGAGCTTGGATTTTATAATAAAATTCAGTTTTTGGTTTCAAAATCTCTGGTCTAACAACATATTACAATTTGGTGTTATTCCGAGATTTTTGAATTTTTGGTTTTTTCGTATTGTTCTGTTGAAGTTATTATTTGTGTGTTTGATTGTCTCGCTTTATACGATTCTCGCATCAACAACACTTTCGGCAGGTCTATAGCTGGTGTTCGGCACGTAGATAGCTGGGGTGCGTTTGGAACGGTGGTGAAAATCACATATGCTCACCTCTCACAAAAAATATTTGTTGATAACATGAGTCCTCTAAACTTCATTGTTGCAACTGAGTCCTCTGAAAATTGTAATATCAATCGAATTAATGTGAGGGTCAATTGTGAAACTACTGTTTACGGGGGAGATGTGTGTTGGATTGTCCGGGAAACCATTACCTTCATTTTTAATTTTCAGAATATTTGTATTCAGTTTGTTAAGCAATCCGGAAACAAAATGGCTAATTATTTAGCTCTATTTGTTTTTCAATCTGGTTGCATGATCAGTTGGGGGTTTGTCCCGATTGAATCTCTTTCAAGTCATTAATAAAATCTGCTTTAAATTTGGCAAAAAAAAGGCAAAAGAATTTCGGGACATTTGGGTCACTTTTTATTACTATTATTATTATTATAGATAGTTTCTTCTATTATAATTTGAAAATCCGAAATTATGTAAATAATGTATTATATGTAACATAATTATGATCAAATAATTTGTTATCCAAAATTTTATAAATTGGAAAATCAAATTTTAATTGTTTATAATCTAATAATGTCATTCAAAACTAAAATTTAGCACGAACAAATATTTAAAAAGAACCGAAATTAACTATATTATTTTACACAAACACCTCCATCTCCTCTATCCATTAGTTTAAGTTTATAATAATAACATTATATATATAGATCTCACCTATGAAAATTTATAATCATGTAACAGTATATTATAACATTATATTGATTAAATCAATTAAAACAAACAATTAGTATATCAACAAATCAATTTTCTTAGTATTTTGCAATTATCTAAAATAATAATTTAACTCAAATTTCAATACCATGTAACTAGTTAACATCAATCACCTACCTTCTTCCCAATACGCCGTACAAAATTGAAAGTTAAGGAGATGCCTACAGATAAGAAAAAAAGTTAAGTAGATACATACAAATAATGACCTTTGAGTCTGACCTTTCCACCTGCACTGCCTTATATTTCCAAATTCAGTTCCTTAACGATTACTGTAGATCCTCATCACCACACAAAAGTCTTAAAGTCTTGCTTAATTCATTTTGGCCTATATTGGCTCGAGTATGCAACTAATTCATTTTTCAAGATGGTCTCTCTTCAAGAGTTGAAATAAACTTTTAGAGTCTCATTGCATTCAAAGTAGTTTTATCAACTAAGTGTATCATTTTCAACACTCTCTTTCTCTTTCAATCTCTATCATGGCTTCTTCTAGTTCCTCTTCCTCTCCCAAACCAAACAATAACAAATCACCGCAGCTAGAAAATGCCATTTGTGTTCATGTTGACCCATCAAACTATCATGATGTGGTCCAGAAATTAACAGGAGCCAGACCAGCAGTCGAGAAGCTCCCCATCACTACTTCTCCACATTTCAATGCAAAGCACAACCCTGTTAATGTTGGTGCAGTAAGACCATCGTTCAAACTCCAAGAACCGGCTAGAAACCTCCAACTACAGTTGAACCAAAATGGGTTAACTGAGTCTGCGTTTGCACCAAGAAAGAGAGTGATAAATGTCTCGCCTGTGTCAACATTGGACACGGTTTTGGCACGAGGGAGTCCAAGTCCAGGAACATCAGTGTCACCTTTTGTACCAGTGGAGGAGATAGCTATGGCAAATAAAGGCTTTTATTTGTATCCTAGTCCACCGGCTAGTACTGCTAGCAAGCCTCAACCACAGTTGCTTCCCTTGTTCCCAGCATCTCCAGATTCTTAAACTGGACCAAGGTTACTATGCTTTGTTATATTCAAATTGAATATTATTTATTAGATACTTTATTCTCTTTGTTCCCCGTATAGAATTTGTAGTTATATTAGATAGTTTATTTATTTTTTTAATAAAATTATGTTTGTTTAAACTTTATTTTGGAAGGTATTAACATAATTTTAGGAATATGTTAACCTAACCGATCAAATGAAATCAAAAATAATATTTTAAAAACAATATTATCAATCTATATATTTATATTATACTATTATAAGCAAAACATGAGTTTGTTTGGTCCAAAAAACAGTCTAACGACTTATCATTTTCATTAAAAATGTTATTTTATGTGTAATATGTTATTTTAAACCTGATAAGTTATGATTGGTTATTTCTTTATAGCTTCCTAAAAATTGTTAACACCACTTTCAAAAACATTATTATTATTAAAAATAAGAAAAAAAATGCATCTTAATCGGCTAAAATTAATTCAAATTATAATTCTCTCGGAGTCGCATACCAAATAATCTCATAATCAATTATTCTTAATAATTAATACACATCAGAAAAATACAAATACTATATTTAAAAATTTAATTAAAAATACATGAAATTGAAAAAACACAAAACTTTCATTATGAAATAGGATTCCTTATGTTGAAATAGGATTCCTTATGTTTAACAAACAACGATAACTAAAAAATGGATGTTTTCGAAGTAAAAAAAAATTGAATTTAGGATTTGTAAACTAAAATTTTAGTTATAAAATAAAGAATTTATGGTGTAAGTATTAAAATATGAATAGCCATGTCACATTTTGATATCTTTTGATTTTAATAATATAGTATTGATATGTAATGATATTATTAAATTTTAAAAATAAATATATGAGAATCTTTAACAATATTCTAAAACTTAATATTTTAAATATCCAAAATTTAGTAACTATATACTTCATTAAAATCAGTAATACATAATTATTATATTTTATTTAAATATCTTTTATAATTTTTTTATTTTTACAAAAATTATTATATAAATAATAATATTAAGTTATAATTAGGCCGTGCATGAAACGGATTATAGGGTAGTAAATTATGAACTGAAAAATGGCAGAAAGTCTTGGCATGCAGACTCTGTGTTTGTTAATGCATGTCAATTTCATTTATAGACGCAAACTAAAAGAATTTAAATTGATTAAGTCAAACTTCATTAATGAGCATTTCTCTCTCGCATCAGAGTCGGCCGCCCCTAGCTTCATCTAACCCTAGCCGCCCTACCTTCTTTTTCCCCCTTTCTACCATCTCTATCTCCATATTTATCTTCATCTTCTTCTTTCATTCACTTTTTCTTTAATAAAATCGAGATTTGTATTACAAAACTCGAAAAATCCATTACAATTCTTCACTTTAGTTTTCAGATCTATTAAGGTAATAGCTTGGATTTTATAATAAAATTCAGTTTTTGGATTCAAAATCTCTGGTCTAACAACATATTACAATTTGGTGTTATTCCGAGATTTTTGAATTTTGGGTTTTTTCGTATTGTTCTGTTGAAGTTATTATTTGTGTGTTTGATTGTCTCGCTTTATACGATGTGTCTCGCTTTGTGCGATGTGGTGGTTGTGTTGAAAATGAATTGGATGGTGTATTGGGAGATCTGGATATCTCGCATCAACAACACTTTCGGCAGGTCTATAGCTGGTGTCCGGCAGGTAGATAGCTGGGGTGCGTTTGGAACGGTGGTGAAAATCACATATGCTCACCTCTCACAAAAAATATTTGTTCATAACATGAGGCCTCTAAACTTCGTTGTTGCAACTGAGTCCTCTGAACATTGTAATATCAATCGAATTAATGTGAGGGTCAATTGTGAAACTAGTGTTTTCGGGGGAGATGCGTTCTGGATTGTCCGGGAAACCATTACCTTCATTTTTAATTTTCAGTAAGCAATCCGGAAACAAAATGGCTAATTATTTAGCTCTATTTGTTTTTCAACCTGGTTGCATGATCAGTTGGGGGTTTGTCTCGATTGAATCTCTTTAAAGTCATTAATGAAATCTGCTTTAAATTTGGCAAAAAAAAAGGCAAAAGAATTTGGGGACATTTGGGTCACTTTTTATTACTATTATTATTATTATAGATAGTTTCTTATATTATATTTTGAAAATCCGAAATTATGTAAATAATGTATTATATGTAACATAATTTGATCAAATAATTTGTTATCCAAAATTTTCTAAATTGGAAAATCAAATTTTAATTGTTTATAATCTAATAATGTCATTCAAAACTAAAATTTAGCACGTACAAATATTTAAAAACAACTGAAATTAACTATATTATTTTACACAAAGACCCCTCCATCTCCTCTATCCATTAGTTTAAGTTTATAATAATAACATTATATATATTGATCTCACCTATGAAAATTTATATTAATCATGTAACAGTATATTATAACATTATATTGATTAAATCAATTTAAACAAATAATTAGTATATCAGCAAATCAATTTTCTTAGTATTTTGCAATTATCTAAAATAATAATTTAACTCAAATTTCAATACCATGTAACTAGTTAACATCAATTACCTCACTACCTACCTTCTTCCCCAAGCCATCAAATTCTCGAATTTTATAATAAATCTTTATCTCTAAAATAAATACTTATACATTACAAATGAAAACAGTTGTTACAAAGCACATATCTAGGCGGTACAAAATTAAAAGTTAAGGAGATACTTACAGAAAAGAAAAAAAGTTAAGCAGATACATGCAAATAAATGACCTTTGAGTCCCAACTTTCCAGCTGCACCGCCTTATATTTCCAAATTCAGTTCCTTAACAATTAGTGTAGATCGTCATCACCACACAAAAGTCTTAAAGTCCTACTTAATTCATTATGGCTTATATTGGCTCGAGTATGCAACTAATTCATTTTTCAAGATGGTCTCTTCAAGAGTTGAAATAAACTTTTAGAGTCTCATTGCATTCAAAGTAGTTTTATCAACTAAGTGTATCATTTTCAACACTCTCTCTTTCAATCTCTATGGCTTCTTCTAGTTTCTCTTACTCTCCCAAACCAAACAATAACAAATCACCGCAACTAGAAAATGCCATTAGTGTTCATGTTGACCCATCAAACTTTCGTGATGTGGTCCAGAAACTAACAGGAGCCAGACCAACAGTGGAGAAGCTCCCCATCACTACTTCTCCACATTTCAATGCAAAGCACAACCCTGTTAACATTGGTCCAGTAAGACCATCGTTCAAACTCCAAGAACACGCTAGAAACTTCCAACTACAATTGAACCAAAATGGGTTACCCGAGTCTGCGTTTGCACCAAGAAAGAGAGTGACAAATGTCTCGCCTGTGTCAACATTGGACACGGTTTTGGCACAAGGGAGTCCAAGTCCAGGAACATCATTGTCACCTTTTGTACCTCAGGAGGAACATTATTTGTATCCTAGTCCACCAGCTACTGCTAGCAAGCCTCAACCACAGTTGCTTCCCTTGTTCCCAACATCTCCAGATTCTTAAACTGGACCAAGTTTACTATGCTTTGTTATGTTCAAATTCAATATTATTCGAGATATTATGGATTAAAAATAAGAATATGTGGCATATTATTGATTCACAATAATAGCCTTTATTAAGTGAAACCTCTTTTAAGTGATACCTTTATTTATTATTTATTTTAATTATAATTTAAAATTAATTTATATAATCATTTAATATTAATTTTTCGATCTCGGCCCATGTTTCTCACAGTTATCAACTAGTATATTATAAAGGGTTTGTCTAGTATGTGCCCATGAGCACATACTAAACAATAAAACTTAATAAAGTTTGGAGTGGCTTGATTGGTGTATTTGTTGTTAATGCAGGGGTCACCATTATTTAAGTACTCCTCTGTTTTTTATTATGTGATCTTTGATTTTTGCACACACTAACTTTTAAGTGTTTTGACCGCATAGTTAGAATAATATTTTTTAATTTTTTCTTTCTGTGAATAAAAATATATAACTAAAACTTTAATTTAGAAAAATAAAAATTTTAAAAAAATTATTTTATCTATGTAGTCAAAAATACTCAGGATTGTGTGCAAGAAAGAGTCAAACGACATATAAATGAAAACAGAGGGAGTATTGGCCAATCTAAAATTATAAAAGTCTGTGTTTATGGCACACAACAAAACCGTATTATAAATCTTTAATCGGAGATAAGGCGAATATGGTACTGAAATTTATTCAAAACACAACTTGAACTACTTGCATGGAATCATAGACCAACAATTTTGTAAAATAAAAATGGCACATTAATGTGTGTTTATATTTTCAACACAACACGAAATTTTATAAGAATACTAAATAAAAGTTATAATTTATCGGAGTGATGGCAAGTTTTGAAGTCTGCAAAAGATTGAAATGCAAATAATGTTACTCCTCCGTCCCATCCCAATTTATGTGTCAAGACTTTTACCCGTAATTTAAGTTGCATTAACCGTATGTCTTTGTTAATTATTTTTCAAATTCTTTTTGTGAATAAAAGTTTGAGATTTATATTTTTATCCACAAAAAAAATAATTACACTACGAGAAAAACGGCTATTTCCTACCAGCATTTTGGTAGGAAATGGTCTATTTCTGGTAGGAAAAGGAGGCAATTCCTACCAAAAGGCTTGGTGGGAGTTGCGCCAGTCGGAATTGCTTTGTGGTAGGAATTGATGTTTGTATTTCAATTGACCCCACTTGCCATAAAACGCCACATCACCTGCCACGTCATTCAAATATGGACCCTAGTTGATGATTTGGATTGTGTGGCCCAGATACGTGGCATGCCACGTGGCACGTCCCTTTGACAAAGTCAAGCCCTTTTCCTACCAGAATTGGTAGGTTTTGTGTCATTTTTTCCTACCAACGTTGGTAGGCTTTGATTGATCAACATTTTCTACCAACCTTTTCCTACTATATATCTTAGTTTATATAAGAACCAAAACCTACCATTCTGGGTTTGTAATGGGTATTCTGGTAGGTTATATTTGGTAGGATTTTATTATTTATTTGCCAAAAAAATTATTTATTTCTGGTCATTGCCATAAACTAAAGCCAAACACAAACTAAAACACAAGTAACCAACATACAAATACATAATCAACAAGCACAAAATAGAATTCAGTACATGATCAATTCATAATTTGAACAATTGTATCATTTCCGGACATAGTTACCGGACACTAAGGATTGACCAACCATCCATAATTAAAAATAAAAGCTAAGTTTCCGGCAACTATATCCCTACTTCAGAAATTCACCATTATCCTAATAATGCTTACAAGAGCGTAATACTGAAAACAATCTAAGTCTAACCAAAAGCATTTTAACCAAAAGCATTTAAGTCTAACAATTTTAATGACAAACTTCATAAAATAAAGAGTTTCAGGGGAGCAGATTTAGTCATCCTCACGATCGGAGCCTTCAGAATTTCCTTCTTCATCTTCGCCTTCAGATGCGCCTTCTTCCCCATTAGCATTCTGACCTTCCCCATCAGCAGCCTCAACATCGCTTTCATCGTCAGAGATGTTTGTTACATCAGTCTCCTCATCAGAACTATAAAGAACCTGCAATACACAACCGATTCGCGATAAATCATCGACGCTGAATAAATGGCAGATTGGTACGAAAATTGCAAAAGAAAATTACCTCTTTTTCCTTCTCCTGATACCTCTTGAACATATCTTCCACAAGCTCTTTCACGAGATGCAGCACTTTATTTGAAACAAACTGAGTGAATTCACTATAAAACAAACTCAGATAAAAATAAGATGTTGATAAATTTCACTATGAAACAAGCCTAAATTTGCATTAAGACACATAAAGACACATTTACAAAATTCAGCATTATGAACTGTATAGAGCAAATCAAATAAAGTTCTGGAGTTCACAAGATTTGGCTAATAAACATTAAGACATATTTGCAAAATCCAGCATTATGAAACAAGCCTAAATTTCACTATCAAAATCATCTTGAGATATATGGTAGAATCATCTATTCGGCTAATTAAAAAAAATCCAAAAAAGAAATACCAGTAAATACGTGGGACGTTAATTGCTTATATAAACTGTATAGGGCAAAGTCTAATAAAGTTCTGGAGTTCACAAGATTTGGCTACACAGTGAGAACAGTGAGTTTATGCAAAATCCAGCATTATGAATTCTAATATGCATAGAAAACCTAACTTGTATTTCAACATATAAATGCATAATCAAACTCGTTAAAAACTCAGATATATTGTCATTTACTTCTAATAAGTTATATAAAACAAATTATCCAATTTTAATTTCATACCGCAATTTCCTTTGCAGCCTCAGTTGTGTAATTGGCATGCCATCAGCATCCGTTTCCTTGTGAGTGTGTGTTTTATCCCATACTTCAAGGCGAGTTGGCATAACGCCATTCTTTTCCTCAGTTAAAATCTAACATATAGATGCATAAAGATAATTAATATTAATAAACAAGATTCTAAATCCAAGTTCTATTTTACTAGATTATCATAGCTTGTGTTCATCCGACTCCAAGAAATGAACCATCCCTTCCCATACCAGATCACTGAAGTAGGAAGGTTTAACTTCCAGCAGCGGCTTTTTTAACTTCTCGGAATTTGCATAAACTCGCTCGTTTTCTTCATGCACTGTTCGCTTAATCAATGCCTTGAGATGCCCAGTTATAGTCCTATAAGCCTACTTACGACTTTGACCCTTCTCATGTCTGAAATATTTCTGCAATTTATATAAACATAAGTTGTTCAATAGTGCAGAAATTACATGCAAATGATCATAGTAAACAAAATAAAATGTTTAAATAAGTATGTAATGCCACCTTTTAACATAACCTTTTCCTCTTAAAACATTTAAATTAGCAATTACCTATAGTCTAATAATAAAATAAAAATCAAAAGTTGAGAAACCAATTTTGTCCTAAAATAATACTCTTATATTAGATGCTTCCTATCTAAAATTGGAAAACAAAAAGGTAACGGATGAAAATATAAAATCTAGCAGAGAGACATGATGAGTGGTAAATCTACAGAGTTGGTTGTAGACTACAAATCTGACATTACTCCAAAAATTATCCCAAGTATATCTTTCACAACCATCACACAATCAAAAAATAACTTAACCTCCTCTGCCTTTTACTGACACCATGATAATATTTTTACCATTTTCAAAATCAACCATCATGTCATCTTAATCTTAATTATATATATATATATTCTCCCCCAATCAAACCCTAACACCATCAATCTTATTTTAGTAATACTACTACTGAAACAGAGGAGCCTTTACCTCTTCATTCTGATTTAATTGCCAAATCTTGGAGCAAACAAAAACACAAACACAGTAGCAAACAACTAAACTATCAATTAAAAGTACATGTGTATTTTAAAGTAAATCAAATTCAAGAAGATGGATACTTACATAGAGTTCAGTAATAACTTTCTCAACCCATTTAGGATACTTATCATTGATATCAGTCCACGTGTAAGCTCCCACTGGCCAGAACCCGTGAACAATGCCCAGAATTGTCTTTTTTGCTTCATCATGCATTATGCTACAAAAATAATAATCGTTACTAATTGGATATATATTAAAGTTAGGTAAAGTAGTAAAGAATAAAATGCAACAGTCTATAAATTTAGACTTACACTCCATTTGAAATATCAATACGAGTCGGCTTTACTGGAGGTGTGGAACCAAAGAGTCCACGGGAGTTTGCTCGCTTTCTTGGACCCATCCACTCAACCAATTATGCCCTTGTCTTCCCCCGGGGATAAGACTGTGATATCGCTAAAGCTTTGACCTTTTCCTTTGATGTTGCCGTCACTTTGCCTTTGCCTTTTCCTTTGCGTGAACTCGCATTTTTCTTAGACTTAGCGATCTTTCCATTCTTATTCACTGGAACTTTTTTGCTTTTCTTTGCAGATGTCACCGGAATCTTATCCTGGAAAACCTTTTCCAATAACCCTGTAAAAAATAATATTAAAATGCTTAAGTGACCTAGCTAGTTAATTCTCATGGATGATATGCATTAAACATATAACTTAATGCATTATCTTTTTGTTTAAGAACCAATAATATGAGGTTTATGAGTGCTCATGATTAATATTAAACATAATTAATTAAGTTACACAAAAAGATTCAGGTGTTTACTCTTAACTAATTAGCTTTGATTTCATAATTTTCATTGATCTGAGAACTAACTGCGCATTTATCTTATCAGACTAGACAAAACTCTGCATGAATCAGTGGGATTTTCCTATATTGTTAGCAGTCTGGAAGTGTCAATTATATAGTTTCTTGATTATAGTTTACAAAGCTTAACTTATAAAGTTGAAATGGCCGGAGCCCAACTCTAATCCTACATAAAACCATACTTCAAGACAACAGATGTAGTAGTATATCATTGCATTTACTTAACTTGACCTAATGAAATTTTGAACAATTTCAAATTAATTATAAATATCCAAATGCCAACATATATGACTAGGCTCTTCCTAAGCTTCAACCCTAACGGACTAAGCTTCAACATATATGTCTGTTGGCATAGCAACAGACACACACTACGCACATTTTGTCGACCGACCAAACACACACTATCGACCAAACACACACTATTTTACAACTATATATGACTAGTACACATGTGTATGTGAATCCATTGCATATTACAATACTAATCCACTACAACATCATACGTATACCTAAAACTTAATACGTAAACTTAAATAAACATAAAAAACATCAAAATACATATTTAAGCACATAGTTTAGTAAAAAATGACTGAAAAACCCATAGTCAAAACATAGTTTCATCAAAAATCAATTTTGATGGACTTAAAATCACATTTAAGCACAACCCATAGTAAAAGCATGCATAATAAACACAACCCATAAATATTGCATGCATATTGCCCAAAAGCCTCAATATCTAGCCTAAAATCCCCGGTTTAACACCCGATACTCTTTAAAATTTCAAAAGTTAACACCCCAAACACAATAAACATCTAATCCATAATACCCAATACCCAATACACAATAATGCATACATATGATCATATACACACATAATCATATAAAATCGAATAAAAAACGAATAATAACAAAAGGTAAAATATATAAACGAATAGACGAAGAAATGAATAGATGAAGAAAGCTTATCGATCGAAATAGATGAAGAGATGATGAAGAGATGACGAAGAGATGAAGAAGATATGATGAACTGGTAGGGTAAACAGAGAGAGAGAGTATGGTGAAGAAATGTGGCTGCTCGAAATGAAAGAATAATCTTAGTAGGGTATATGTGTTTAATCCCGAATTAATTTTTTAATATTTTATTGTTTGATCAGAACCTACCAATTTTGGTAGGTTTTGATCCCAAAACTGGTGGGTTTTGACATGCGCGGTAAATTCAATTTTTTCGCCAAAAATGTGACGGAAATGCCAAAAAAATGAGGTGGGATTCGAAATCAATCCTCACAGAATCATTTACAATATACTAGCCATTGAGCCAAAATGGTTTTTCTGAAAAAATTGGCACAAACAAGTATATCTTAGTTAAAAAAAATTGGATAATTTTTATTTAAAATCAAATATTTTATGAGATTATTAAAATAATAATTTAATTATTATTTTCAGGTGTTGCCTTTTCCTACCAGTTTTAGGTGTATTTCAGACTACACTTGGTAGGAAATACCCTAGTAGGAAAAGGACAAACAACTTTTTTGGGCAAAACCTACCAATTTTGGTAGGAATTAAAAGTTTGTTTTATAGATCTATTATAAAAATATAATAGCTTAATTTTTAAAAATTCAATATTTCGACAACATGTATAAAATTAATGTATCTAATCATCCTTAAGGTTGGATTATTAAAAAAAAAAATACAAGTGTGTAATCCTCAACATCCTCGACACTTTGAGTTAAAAACCTAACTCAATCTTCGAACAATCTCGACGTTTCTAAACGATTTTCTTAGTCATAATTGTTTTCTTACCCAAATTTTTTTCCTAGTTTTATTTCACAATAAAATGACATTTCACTTGAAAAGTTTTAATTTATCGATTCATTTTCATATTTAATATTTTCTTTTCGCAATAATTATAATTATCCAAAAAACAAATAAAAATACGGGACTATAAGTGTAATCAACTAACTTTTAGAGTTTCACTATTAAAATGAATAAATGTTCATGTTTATAGAGTTTGATCAACGGAAATGTGACAAACCATGGGCGAACAGTACAAAAAAAAAATATTTTTCTTGTATTTTTTTTTCTATAGATCTATTATAAATACTTAATAGCTTAATTTTTAAAAATTCTATATTTCGACTACATGTATAAACTCATATATCTAATCATCCGTAAAGTTGAATTATTAAAAAAAATCCAAATGTCTAACGCATCCCCGACACTTTGAGTTGAAAACCTAACTCAATCTTCGAACAATCTCGACGTTCCATTTTCTAAACGATTTTCTTAGTCATTTTTATTTTCTTACCCAAATTTTTTTCCTAGTTTTATTTCACATTAAAATAACATTTCACTTGAAAAGTTTTAATTTATCGAACCATTTTCATATTTAATATTTTCTTTTCGTAATAGTTTTCTCACATTTCCTACCAATATTGGTGGGAAATAGGTGGTAGTCGTTTCCTACTAGTTTTGGTAGGAAATTATTGGTTAGAAATATGTCGTTTTTAGTAGGTTTTAAAATAGAAGGTTGGGAACCGGCATTTTCTACCACATATTTCCTACCAAATGTTATTTCCAACCAGTTATTTCCTACTAGAGGTTATTTCCAACCAGTTATTTCCTACTAGAGGTTATTTCCTACTAGATGTTATTTACAACCAGAAAATTTAACAATATTTTAAATATAGAGAATGTAGAAAATTTACCAATATAAAAAATGTAGAAAATTCACCATTAAAATTCATTACTAGTACAATTAAATTTCAAAATACATATCAATCAATATCTTCAAAAACATCGGTTTCTTCTTCTTCTTCAATTCTTCGTTCTTCTTCTTCTTCTTCTTCCTCTTCTTCCTCTTCTTCCACTTCTTCCTCTTCTTCCTCTTCTTCCTCTTCTTCCTCTTCTTCCTCTTCTTCTTTTTCTTCTTCTTCTTCTTCTTCTTCTTCTTCTTCTTCTTCTGCTTCTTCTTCTGCTTCTTCTGCTTCTTCTTCTTCTTCTTCTTCTTCTTCTTCTTCTCCTCTTTTAACTTCTTCGTCTTCTTGTAATTCTTCATCTTCTTCCTCTTCTTCTTCCATATTTTGAGTTCAATCAATTCGAATGGGATCGTATTGTGCGAAATCAATGAAAAAGGACGATGAGGACGCATTTGATACATTCTCTTGAAAAGCCTCTTCATTTGATTCATTGGTAGTTTCATCAATAGGACGATTTTTACAATTCACAACGGTATACAAATTGCTCCGAGGATTCAATACACTAGGAGCATAGTATACTTGAATTGCTTGACTAGCCAAAATAAATATTTCATTCGACTTCAACCTTGATTTCACATCAATAGTCACAACACGATTTTTATCAACCCGAACACCATTTCCAACACTATCAAACCAATGACATCTAAATAAATAAATAAAATTTACTTCTCCATAGGTAAGCTTAATAATTTCTTCTATTTGACCATAGTAATTAACAAGAACATCATAGTGAAAAGTGCCTTTAACAAAAACCCCATCATTAACATGAAACTTATATCCATTAACCAAACAATCTTGAAAAGAGAAAATATTGCATACCGGTCCATCAATCAAATGTTTGAAAAGGTCATAGTTTACACTATTTTCAACCTATACACGATAAAAATATGTATTATATTAGATATTTTTATATCAAATATACCATATAATATGTGGATTAATGAAAGTACCTTTTCTCTAAACCAAGGCTTAAATTCGGATTTTTGGAGCGACTCCAATCTTTCATTTGATATATGTGGATCATTCGCACGTATGTGGGCATCAAATTCCCTGAAACACAAAAGTGATTAGTAAATTATATATGACACTATACAAAATACACATGTAGTAAATTAACATTTAATTACAAAAGACACATGTAGTAAATTACCGAATGTACGGTTGAACTTCCGGCATATTTAGTAGCACATAATATTCTGAAATCATCAAATCACTTTTATTTTAATACCCAACAACGTGCTTTCCAATAGTTTGAAGAGGATATCTAAAAACTTCTAAAATATTTTCTTCTTGTGCTTTAACCACAACTTCATTCCGACGTGCGGTATTATGAACCGTGTTTATGGAGGAGCGAATGTAAAATGAAGAAAAATTGATCATTTCTTCCTCAACATATCTCTCCGCAATTGAACCTTCCACCCGTGCTCAATTGCCGGCCTTATCTTTCATATGCTTCAACAATCGCTCAAAAGGGTACATCCAACAATAGTAAACCAGTCCTCCGAGTCTACATTCTTCAATCAAGTGTACAAGTAAGTGTCCCATAATGTCAAATAAAGCCAGTGGAATGACCGTTTCGAGCACACACATTGTCCTCATTACATGTTTTTCCAAGACATCCAAATCTTCGCGTAGTAAAACGGACGAGCAAATATCAAGGAAAATATTTGAGAGAGCGGTGATAGCTTTAAGAATATAAGATGGTAAAAATTCACGAAAAGCAATTGGCATTAACTTTTGTATGAAAATATGACAATCATGCGATTTAAAACCGGTAATTCTTAAAGTATCCCATTTGATACAACGGGATATATTCGAGACACATCCATCGGGAAGTTTAAGTTTAGAGATCCAATTACACAAAAGCCGGAGTTGAGTTCTAGTAATTGTGTAAGGTGCTTTAGGCATGATCCCCTTTTCATCGATCCACAAATCACGTCGTACATCTAGATATTTGCAATCCGCTCTTGATTTTTTTTATCTTTAGTCTCGATACGATCATTTATAATTGTGTAAAAATATATTCTCAAACACATTCTTCTCGGTATGCATAACATCAATACAATATCGTATATCATGAGATGCCCAATACGGTAGTTCCCAAAACATTAAAAGTGGGTCCAATGATGATCTACCCCATAGCCCCTAGGCTTGAATTTACTAAAAGTGTTTCCGGGTGGAGCGAAATCTATTTGCAATAAAGAAGATAGTAATTTCTCACCCTTGGTATGACCATCAAACACCTTAAGTTCCGTTGTAGTATATTTTTTATTTTTCTTTCGCATCGGATCATTTTTATCCAAAAATGTTCGATACGTTCCATAGAAACAACATTTTCCGCAATTCTTAAGTTAGAAACCTTGTACATTTCCAATACAAACCGGGCATCCCATCTTCCCTTTTGTTGACCAACCACTAAGCATACCTAAAGCGGGAAAATCACTAATTGTCCACATAATTGCCGCCTTCATGATGAAATTTGTTTTCAAATGTTGATCATAAGTTTTAACCCCGCTTTGCCATAAAATAAATAATTCATTCATAAGGGGCCTTAGAAACACATTGAGATTTTTTTCGGATTATCCGGACCGGGAATTAGTAGTGTCATAAACATGAACGGTCTTTTCATACACATAGATGGAGGTAGATTATAGACGACCACTACAACCGGCCACAATGTGTATATATTATTTCCGGAATTTCCAAATGGATTGAAACCAACACTCGACAATCCAAGTCGAACATTACAAAACTCCTTAGCAAAAGATGGGTATCGCTTGTCAAAATTTTTTCAATCATCTCCATCCGAGGGGTGACTTAGCTCTCCCTATTTTATTTCTCTATTCTTGTGCCAAGTCATATATTTAGCCGTATGCTCCGACATGTATAATCGTTGTAAATAGGGAATTAGCGGAAAATGTCTTAACACCTTCTTTGGTATTTTCCTTCCATTTTTCCCATGAAAATAACATACAATTATTTGCACACACATCAATTTTTTCATATCCCAACTTCAATTTTTTACCTTTTTCTTCATTGCATAATAAGAAACCGGTAGCTTATGATCTCGTGGCAACACTTTCCCAATAATATCAAGTAGTAAATTAAATGATTTCTCACTACAATGAGATACGTCTTTGAAATGTAACAATCTCGTAGTGAAAGAGAGTTTTGTATAATTTTTGTTACCGGGGATAAATAGGAGCTCCCGACTCATTGGCATCGGTGTAAAATTGAGAATCATCAAAATTTGGAGATTCTTCAGTATCATTCATACTACTACTATTACTACACCTCGTATCATTGAAGCTATAAAATCTTGCCCGGAACTATCTCGTAACAACCCAAACATATACACCGGTGGTTCCACAATTGGTGGTGCATGTCATTTACGATGACGTGTCCGTCGAGATTCCATTGTTGGCTCTTTCTCACCATGTAAAGTCCACACGGTATATGATTCAAAAAATCGGGAAGCATACAAGTGAAACTTTATGGTATCTAAATTTTTTTCAATGACCATTCCCACAATTCTTACAAGGACACAACGTCTTATCTTTTGTCAACCCAAACTTTTTTGCCGAAACTAAAAATTCGTCCACACCATTTTTATACTCATCCGTTAACGTAATGCGATCACTTTTCATACGATGTGATATCCAACCACGGTTTACATTTGACATCTACAATATCAACAAAACTATATTTCAATTTAACTTAACTTTTTGGAATTGTTTACATTTCAAGCATATATAAATTATTAACATACAAATTATAACATCTTTCTCACCATCTACAATATTAACAAGCACCATTTCAATTTAACTTCACATTTTTTCTCTTCAATTATAAAGCATATACAAATTATACATACAACATACACAATATCATCCTAACTAACATAGAACAAAAAAAAACTTACAATATTGAAATAAAGAACAATGAGATCAAATTATACCTTTATAATGAAAGTGATTCTTGAAGAAAAACAAACTTCTCCCTTTTCTCCTTCTTCTTCTTCTTTCTTATCTTTCTCTTCTTCTTCCTAAATTTCATCTTATCTTCATTCTATTAACACCACCCAAAACAAAACTAAAAAGGTGGTGGGTCCATTTTTAAAATATTAATAATTTCAGGCCTTTTCCTCCCAAATATGGTAGGAAATGCTTTTCATGGCCAGATGTCCTTTTTCTACCAATATTGGTAGGAAATGACCTGAATTATTAATATTTTTTTATAATTCAGAAAAATGTTATATATTCTTAATAATATGTGGCATGCTGATGTGGTCGGTGGGGTTATTTTCACAATAAAATTCTACCAAAACCTACCAATCTTGGTAGGAAACACTTTCCCACCAAACTTGGTAGGAAATGATCTCAGATTGAAGATATTATTTCTTTTTTCATAAAAAAGTTTAATCAATAAAATAAGTGAGGGCTGGTTGATGGGACCATTTCGGTATCAAGTTTTGGTCAAAACCTACCAAAATTGGTAGGTTTTGAGTTTCCCACCAATATTGGTAGGTTTTGGTGCTTACGTGTACACAATCTGGGCCCCACCTAGAGCAATTGCTACCGGTTTACGGGTTGGTAGGAAATGCTCTACCATTTCCTACCAAGTATTTCTTGTTTCATTTGCTTGGTAGGAAAATGTCGTTTTTCTTGTAGTGTTAAAAATAATCAAGGTATACAATCATTACACATTAAAATATGCCTAAAAGTCACAACAAATTTAGGATGAAGGGAGTATTTAACTTGGAAAATCAAATTCTAATTGTTTATAATCTAATAATGTCATTTAAAACTAAAATCTAGTACATACAAATAGTTAAAAACAACTCAAATTAACTATATTATTTTACACAACCACAGTCACCTCCATCTCCTCTATCCATCAATTTAAGTTTATAATAATAACATTATATATAGTTCTCTTGTGCTATCTATGAAAAAATATAATGGTATAATAGTATATTGTAATTAAAACAAAATAGTACATAAAAAAATCAATTTTCCTAGTATTTTCCAATTATCTTATATAATAATTTAAGTCAAATTCAATTCATACCAAGTCTTATAAAAGAAATTCTATACATGCAAAAAAAATTAAAAAATTAACTAACTATACCATATTTCTAATAGTTAACATCAATCACCTCTCTCTCACTACCTACCCTGTTCCATAAGCCATCAAATTCTCAAATTTTATAATAATCTTTATCTCTAAATAAATACATTATACGTTACAGATGAAAACCATCGGTATAAAGCAAATACATACAAATAATTTGGTACAAAAATCAGTAAGTACAAATTGAGAGTTAAACAGATACCTAGAAATAAGAAAAAATGTTAGAAATGACAGTCCGACCTTTCCAGCTGCACTGCTTTATATTTCCAAATTCAGTTCCTTATTACTGTAGATTCTCATCACCACACAAAAGTCTTACTTCACTATGGCTTATATTGGCATCTCTTCAAGCGATCAAATAAACTTTTAGAGTCTGATTGCATTCAACTAACTATATCATTTTTAACACTCTCTCTTTCAATCTCTATCATGGCTTCTTCTAGTTCCTGTTACTCTCCCAAACCAAACAATAACAAATCACAGCAACTAGAAAACGCCATTCGTGTTCATGTTGACCCATCAAACTTTCGTGATGTGGTCCAGAAATTAACAGGAGCCAGACCAGCAGTCGAGAAGCTCCCCATCACTACTTCTCCACATTTCAATGCAAGGCACAACCCTGTTAACGTTGGTCCAGTAAGACCACCGTTCAAACTCCAAGAACGGGCTAGAAACCTCCAACTACAGTTGAACCAAAATGGGTTACCCGAGTCTGCCAGTGGAGGAGATAGCTATGGCAAATAAAGGCTTTTATTTGTATCCTAGTCCACCGGCTACTGCTAGCAAGCCTCAACCCCAGTTGCTTCCCTTGTTCCCAACATCTCCGGATTCTTAAACTGGACCAAGTTTACTATGCTTTGTTATGTTCAAATTGAATATTATTTATTAGATACTTTATTCTCTTTATTCCCCGCATAGAATTTGTAGTTATATTAGATAGTTTATTTATTTTTTTAATAAAATTATGTTTATTTAAACTTTATTTTGGAAGATATTAACATAATTTTAGGAATATGTTAACCTAACGGATCAAATGAAATCAAAAATAATATTTTAAAAACAATAATATCAATCTATATATTTATATTATACTATTATAAGCAAAACTTGGTCCAAAAAACCGTCTAACGACTTATCATTTTTCATTAAAAATGTTATTTTAAGTGTAATAGTTATGATTGGTTATTTCTTTATAGCTTCCTAAAAATTGTTAACACCACTTTCAAAAACATTATAATATTAAAAATAAGAAAAAATATGCATCTTTAACTCTTCTAAAATTAATTCAAATTATAATAATCTTGAGTCGCATACCAAATAATCTCATAATCAATTAATTCTTAATAATTAATACACATCAGAAAAATATAAATACTATATTTAAAAATTAAATTAAAAATACATGAAATTGAAAAAACCACAAAACTTTCATTATGAAATAGGATTCATTATGTTGAAATAGGATTCCTTATGTTTAACAACAACAATAACTAAAAATGGATGTTTTGCGAAGTAAAAAGAAAAATTGAATTTAGGATTTCTACACTAAAATTTTAGTTATAAATAAAGAATTTATGGTGTAAGTATTAAAATATGAATAGTCATGTCACATTTTTGATATCTTTTGATTTTAATAATATAGTATTGATATGTAATGGTATTATTAAATTTTTAAAAATAAATATACGGGAATCTTTATATTCAGTATGAACAATATTCTAAAACTAATATTTTAAATATCCAAAATTTAATAACTATGTACTTCATTAAAATCAGTAATACATAATTATTATATTTTATTTAAATATCTTTTATAATTTTTTATTTTTACAAAAATTATTATATAAATAATAATATTAAGTTATAATTAGGGCCGTGCATGACACGGATTATATTGGTAGTAAATTATTAACTGAAAAATGCGGGAAAGTCTTGGCATTGCAGACTGTCTGTTAATGCATGTCAATTTCATTTATAGATGCAAACTAAAGGCAAAAGAATTTCGGGACATTTGGGTCACTTTTTATTACTATTATTATTATTATAGATAGTTTTCTATATTATATTTTGAAAATCCGAAATTATGTAAATAATGTATTATATGTAACATAAATTTGATCAAATAATTTGTATCCAAAATTTTCTAAATTGGAAAATCAAATTTTAATTGTTTATAATCTAATAATGTCATTCAAAACTAAAATTTAGCACGTTCAAATATTTAAAACAACTGAAATTAACTATATTATTTTACACAAAACACCTACATCTCCTCTATCCATTAGTTTAAGTTTATAATAATAACATATATATATAGATCTCACCTATGAAAATTTATAATCATGTAACAATATATTATAACATTATATTGATTAAATCAATTAAAACAAAAAATTAGTATATAATAAATCAATTTTCTTAGTATTTTGCAATTATCTAAAATAATAATTTTAACTCAAATTTCAATACCATGTAACTAGTTAACATAAATCACCTCACTACCTAACTTCTTCCCAAAGCCATCAAATTCTCTAATTTTATAATAAATCTTTATCTCTAAAATAAATACTTATACGTTACGAATGAAACAGTACATATCTAAGCGGTACAAAATTGAAAGTTAAGGCGATGCCTACAGATAAGAAAAAAAGTTAAGCAATACATGCAAATAATGACCTTTGAGCTACAAGCTTTCCAGCGGCACTGCCTTATATTTCCAATTCAGTTCCTTAACGATTACTGTAGATCGTCATCACCACACAAAAGTCTTAAAGTCTTACTTAATTCATTATGGCTTATATTGGCTCGAGTATGCAACTAATTCATTTTTTAAGATGGTCTCTTCTTCAGGAGTTGAAATAAACTTTTAGAGTCTCATTGCATTCAAAGTAGTTTTATCAACTAAGTGTATCATTTTCAACCACTCTCTTTCTCTTTCAATCTCTATCATGGCTTCTTCTAGTTCCTCTTCCTCTCCCAAACCAAACAATAACAAATCACTGCAACTAGAAAATGCCATTCAGTGTTCATGTGACCCATCAAACTTTCGTGATGTGGTCCAGAAATTAACAGGAGCCAGACCAGCAGTCGAGAAGCTCCCCATCACTACTTCTCCACATTTCAATGCAAGGCACAACCCTGTTAACGTGGTGCAGTAAGACCAATCGTTCAAACTCCAAGAACACGCTAGAAACCTCCAACTACAATTGAACCAAAATGGGTTAACTGAGTCTGCGTTTGCACCACGAAAGAGAGTGATAAATGTCTCGCCTGTGTCAACATTGGACACGGTTTTGGCACGAGGGAGTCCAAGTCAGGAACATCAGTGCCGCCTTCTATACCAGAGGAGATAGCTATGGCCAATAAAGGTTTTTTATTTGTATCCTAGTCCACCTGCTACTGCCTAGCAAGCCTCAAACCACAGTTGCTTCCCTTGTTCCCAACATCTCAAGATTCTTAAACTGGACCAAGTTTACTATGCCTTTTGTTATGTTCAATTCAATATATTCGAGATATTATGGATTAAAAATAAGAATATTTGGCATATTATTGATTCACAATACTAGCCTTTATTAAGTGACACCTCTTTTTAAGTGTTACTTTTATTTATTATTTATTTTAATTATAATTTAAAATTAATTTATATAATCATTTAATATTAATATTTTGATCTCGGTCCGTGCTTCTCAGGGGTTATCAACCCTTTTATATTATAAAGGGTTTGTCTAGTGTGTGCCCATGAGCACATGCTAAACAATAAAACTTATGAAGTTTGGAGTGTTTGATTGGTATATTTGTTGTAAATGTAGGGGAATCACACCATTATTAAGAAGTAATTATCTCTTTTGTTATTATATAATGTTTGACTTTTGCACTGCTTTGACCGCAATAGTTAGAATAATATTTTTTAATTTTTTCTATTTGTGAATAAAATATATAACTAAAACTTTTATTAGAAAAAGATAATTTTAAAAATATTATTTTATCTATGCAGTCAAAATACTTAGGATTGTGTGCAAGAAAGTCAATACGACTTATAAAGAAAACAGAAGAGTATTGGCCAATCAAAATAAGTTAAAATTATAAAAGTTTGTGGTTCATGGACACACTAACAAAACCTTATTATAAATCTTTTAATCGGAGATAAGACGAATATGGTACTGAAATTTATTATAAACACAACTTGAACTACTTGCATGCAATCATAGACAAACATTTTGTAAAATGAAAATGGCACATTAATGTGTGTTTATATTTTCAACACAACACGAAATTATAAGAATACTAAATAAAAGTTAAAGCAATAAACAAAATCATAAGCAACATTGGATATTCAATAATGAAATAGTTGCAATCTTCACAAATGATCAATATGTCAATTTCAAAGAATGGCTGTTAGGTAATGAAAAAATTGGATAACAAAGGAATCAAAGTTTCAAGGTTGTAAGGATTTAGTCTTTCAAAGCATAAGGTATAATGGTTTGAGTATGTAAGCAATTTGAGTCAGTGTTTAGCATTTAGTTTGTATGTATTTATGGAGTAGTATCGTATATCTGTGATTCATCTTCGGGTATACAACAAGCAATAGTTCAGAAAGAATAAGGTTTACGACTCAAAGACTCACAAACTGGAATCAAGGTTTTAGGGTTTAGTGCTTCAAAGCACTTGCAATATGAGACAAGAATATAATCAACTACAATATATCTCGAGAAAGTTCAGAACACTTGCTGGCACTAGCTTTCTATACTGCACTAATTTCCAATTCACAACTGTCTTACTCCTCGACTATATGCTTCTCTTTCCCCAAGCCTTGCCTCTTCTGCTCACATATTATAAGCATCTATCAATACTGAACTCGTACGATTTATTCGTGTATACACTTATATCTACCCTTCGTCTTACCCAAATCCGATTAACGGACTGAAAGTTACGCTATAAACAAGTAAACATCGAACATATAGACACACAGCTAAACAACAAGTCACATATAACACGTAACACGTCAAACAATCAATGATATATCATTTATAAAGAAGTCTCGGGTCATAAACAAGGTTTCGGGTATTTAATATGATTTTTAAAATATTATTCGGTAAAAACGGGTCGTTGGATTAATTTCGAAGCAATAAACAGGGTTCGGTTGGCCAAATCTAGCTTCAAAATAATTTTATAATAATTATCGAGCCTTGAAAACAATTTAAAATAATATTTTAAAACTCAAAACTATTTTTCAGAATTTTTAAATCATTTTTAAATAATTAAATCTAATTAAATAATTAATTAAAATTAATTAATAATTAATTAAATCAATTAATCAATTAATTTTCGAATTAATTGACCAATTAATCAATTAATTATTAACTAAAATTACTTAACTAATTAATTCAGATTTATTTTTGAATTAAAAATAATTTTTGAAATTAAAATAATAATTTTTGGGATTTTCAGAAATTAAAAACGAATTTTTATAATTAAAATAAATAGAAAATTTGATTTTTAAACATTTTTAAAACAGAAATCTGTTTCTGCAATTTCCAGAAACTTCAGGGACTAAACTTCACCATCTTCAAAAGTACAGGGACTAAACTGTAATTTTGCAGTTCAGTCGCCGGAAAATTATGGGGATGGCCGGAGAACACGTTCCCGGCATCCTCACCCCACCATCTACTCCAGATATGATCTACACAATACCAGGAATATAACCATGCCATCAAATCGTCATAACAATCCCTGAGTTGGCCGGAATTTGGCCGAAAAGTTCGCTGGTTTCCGGCGAGCTCGACGTAACTTTAAACTGTTGTGCATATGTCGTGTACTTGATGATTACACAAACAAAATACGTAAGTAGATTTTACTTAGTGAAATAATGTAGCACTCGACGGATAAGGATTATAGTCCCGACGGATAAATCATTATAGTCCCGACGGATGATGACTTATTATCCATCGAGTGAGTAGCTTATGTAATAATGAGTCTGTAGCACATTTCTGCATACACCTTTGTATAGATTCTGTAGTAGCATATAAGTCATGTTGACTTTAACTAGATATGCAGAATAGGTTGATTAATTGTACATAGATGATATCTTGTAATTCTGCATAAATGAATTGAAGTCAAGTGCCAAAATAGCTACCGACGGATGATTAACAAAGCCATCGACGGATGATCAAATAGCTATCAACGGATGTTTAATATAGCAGTCGACGGATGATCAATGAAGCCATCAAGGATGATCATAAAGTCGACGGATGATCATGTACTCAACGGATAAAGAATTCAAATATCAGTTGACAGTGACAACTGGTCACATGCGTCGAAGTGTATGCAAATGGAATGAGGAAGCCTATTAACTGGGTAATAGAGAACAAAGTAAAAAGCATTAGACCGATAGTTTTTATAATGATCCTGTCTTTTGACTTTGTAATCTTGGTAATATATAAACCAAGAAGTAGCAAAAAAAACTAAGATCTGAGATACAAAAAGTGAGAAACATTTGTAAGCAGAATTATTAGCATTTCTCTGTATTCTCAGTAGTTCATATTTGTAAGCAGCTGTGAGCATTCTTGCACACAGAGTTCTCTCGATATAATATATATCTCTGGTGGAATTGTTTAAATCCACCAGAAAGTTTTTAAAGACTCTTGTTTTTAATTACTTGTGTTTGATTCACTTAAGTTTTTATTCCGCATTGTGCTAATCAACACTTATATTTATATTCGAGTTGAACATTTTTATTTTAAGAAAAAGGTTCAAGAATTCCATTCAACCCCCTTCTGTAATTCTTGCTATATTGTTAAGGGACTAACAATTGGTATCAGAGCAAGCTCTTAACTTATAAGAGTTTAAAGATCAAAACAATTCAGCAAGATGAACAAGAAGGATGTTGGAGTCAAGATTCCTTTTCTAGATAAAGATAATTACCATCATTGGAAGGTAAAGATGCATCTTCATATGCTTTCTCAAGATGAGGCCTATGTGGACTGCATAGAAAGAGGCCCTCATGTTCCAATGAGAGCTGCAACAGGAAACGAGCCATCAGTCCCCAAGCCAAGGCATGAATGGTCTGATCCTGACATTGAACAAGTCAGGAAGGATAAAAAGGCCATGAATATTCTGTTTAATGGAGTTGATGCAGACATGTTTGACAACATTATCAACTGCAAAACTGCCAAGGAAGTTTGGGATACTATAGATAATATCTGTATGGCACAAGTTAGAGAAAATAAGATGCAGCTCTTGATTCAGCAATATGAGCATTTTCACAATGAGGAAAGTGAGTCACTCACTGACATTTTTAGTAGGTTTCAAAAACTACTAAATGCTCTCAAATTGCATGGAAGGGTCTATCAGACTAAAGACTCTAATCTGAAATTCCTTAGATCTCTTCCAAAGGAATGGAAACCAATGACAGTCTCATTAAGAAACTCACAAGATTATAAGGAGTTTACTTTGGAGAGACTGTATGGCATCCTAAAAACCTATGAGCTTGAAATAGAGCAGGATGAAAGGATGGAGAGAGGAAAGAAGAAAGGAGGATCCATTGCACTAGTTGCTGAGTTGGAAAAGGAGAAGGAAGTGAAGATGGAAGCTGTTGAATCAACTTCAAAGGTCTGTGAGAACAAGGGCAAGGGGCTTGCAGTAGAAAGTGAAGATTCATTGAGCCAAGATGACATGGAGGACATTGATGAGCACCTAGCATTTCTTTCCAGGAGATTTGCCAACTCAAGTTCAAGAAGAACTTTGGAGCAGCCAAGCCAAATAGAAACATGGTGGATAAGTCAAAATTCAAATGTTTCAAATGTGGCTTGGCAGGGCATTTTGCCAGTGAGTGTAGGAAGTCAGATTCCAGTAAGAAAAAGTTTGAGTCTGTGGATTATAAGCAAAAATATTTTGATCTACTCAAGCAAAAGGAAAGGGCTTTTATTACACAAGAAAAACTGCTGGTCTGGATGAAGATGAAGATGTCAGCTATGTCAATCTAGCCCTAATGGCCAAGTCTGATGAACAGAGACAAGTTCCTCAAGCAATCAGGTAATTACTACAAACCTTGCACATTTATCTAAAGCTGAGTGTAATGATGCCATTAATGACATGTCTACAGATTATATCATTTGCGTGTTACACTTAAGTCTCTTACTAAAGAAAATGCTAAAATCAAAGAAAACAATTTGTTTTTAAGTGAGAGGAATAATGTGCTTGAGTCTCAGTTTATTGATTTTGAGAAATTAAGAATTGAGTGTAAGATTGCTAAGGAGGAATTAACTGAGTCCTTGAAAAAGGAAGAAATTTTAAAGAAGCAGCTCGAGCGTGAACAAGAGTGATTAAAGCATGGAAAACATCCAGGGATGTCCATGCTCAAATCACCAAAGTTCAAGGAATCGAGTCTTTCTGTGATGAAGCCTGGAAAAAGAACAAAGAGAAACTAGAACCTAATTTGGTAGATGGTCTGCTAACAGATGTAGACTCGACGGATGATGAGGACTATCCGTCGGATAACAAAAAGTGTTATCCGTCGAATGATGAAAATCCTCATCCGTCGGCTGTGAGCAAGCCCATTAGCAAAGCCAAACTAGTTAAGCTGAATGAGAAGTATGGGTCTGTTTCCAAGAATTTGTTTCAGGAGAGTCAAGTCAAGTTAAGAAAGGGAAAAAGGCTAATGTTGGTCACATGACTGTCAAACAGTTAAGTGACAGACTTGAAAAGATTGAGGTAAAAACAGAGACTAAAAGGAAAAACAATAGGAATGGTAAAGTAGGGATTAACAAACACAATAACTACACACCTGATAAATATGCTCCAGAAAAATCTGTGTCAAGTGTGGTAGTGTAAATCATTGTCTGTTAATTGCAAATCTGCCATGCCTACTTCCATGTCTGTGCAGCCTCAATTTCCTAACATGAATGCCATGCCTCCATGCCTGTTAATGCTATGTCTACACAGAACATGAATGCACAGTTTGCTAATATGCCATTTGCACCTAATCCTTATTATGCTGCATACAGTATGCCACAAATGCCATTTAGCACCTTACTGGAATAACATGTTTACCAAGCATGCCATTTCCTGTTAGTCATATATGCATGATAATTCTGTTGCAATGAATGGTTTCAAAGGCCCAACTCAAATGACTAAGAATCAAATAAAAAAAATAAGGCCTAAGAAACAGAAAAAGAAAGCTAACAAGGCAGGACCCAAGGAAACTTGGGTACCAAAATCAACTTGATTTGATTTTGATGTGTGCAGGGAAACAGAAAGAATCTTTGGTACTTGGATAGTGGTTGTTCAAGACACATGACTGGTGATTCTACCCTGCTCACAGAGTTCAAGGAGAGAGCTGGCCCAAGTATTACTTTTGGAGATGACAGCAAGGGTTATACTGTGGGATATGGCTTGATTTCAAAGGACAATGTCATCATTGAGGAGGTTGCCTTAGTGGATGGTCTCAAACACAATCTGTTGAGTATCAGCCAGCTTTGTGACAAAGGCAATTCAGTAACCTTCAACTCAGAAGCCTGTGTTGTGACTAATAAAAGAAGCAACAAAGTGGTTCTCACTGGTGTGAGAAAAGGAAATGTGTACCTAGCTGATTTCAACTCATCTAATGCAGAATCTGTAACTTGTCTTCTCAGTAAAGCAAGTCAAGATGAAAGTTGGCTATGGCACAAGAAGCTATCCCATTTAAACTTCAAGACCATGAATGAGCTGGTAAAGAAAGAACTAGTAAGAGGCATTCCTCTAGTGGAGTTTTCAAAGGATGGACTGTGTGATGCCTGCCAAAAAGGGAAGCAGATTAAAGCATCATTCAGGAAGAAACTTGATTCAACAATTGAAGAGCCTTTGCAACTGCTTCACATGGATTTGTTTGGACCAGTCAATGTATTGTCCATCTCAAGGAAAAGATTTTGCCTAGTAATTGTAGATGATTTCTCAAAGTTCTCTTGGACATATTTCCTAAAGTCTAAAGAGGCTAGTGAAATCATCATCAATCACATAAGGCAAGTCAATAATCATCCTGATTTCAAGGTTAGAAGAATCAGGAGTGACAATGGAACTGAGTTCAAGAATTCAGTCATGAGAGCATTTTGTGAGGAAAATGGGATTCTGCATGAGTTTTCAGCAGCAAGGACTCCACAACAGAATGGAGTAGTGGAAAGGAAGAACAGATCACTTATTGAAGCTGCAAGGACAATGCTTGAAGAATCTAAACTGCCTACATATTTCTGGGCTGAAGCTGTAAATACTGCATGCTACACTCAGAATATTTCTCTGGTTAATCAAGCAAGATGCATGACTCCCTATCAATTGTTCAAGAACAAGAAGCCAACTCTAAACTTTCTTCATGTCTTTGGCTGCAAATGCTATATTCTGAGAAATCAAACTGATCAAAATGGGAAGTTTGATGCTAAAGCAGATGAAGGAATTTTTGTTGGATATGCTGTTGGTAAAGCATATAGAGTCTACAATCTAAGAACCAACATTGTTGTGGAATCAATACATGTTGTGTTTGATGATAAAAAGATTGAAGGACTGAAAGATGGAGATTACCATGAGAGCCTCAAATTTGACAATGTGGAGATGGTTAGTGATGACAGTGATGATGAAAGTGATCAAGAGAATGTATCTAAGGATAATGCAGATAAATCTACCACCAATGAAGCACAAAACTCAACATCTGTCGAGTTGCACAATGCTTCATCCGTCGGAAGGCAATCTGTGTTATCCGTCGGGAGACAACCTACTTCATCCGTCGGTACTCAAAATTCACCATCCGTCGGGTTATCAAAAGGAGCAGGAAGTCAAGATAGATCACCTATAGAAAGTTCCCTTTCTCAAATCAAAGATCCACAAACTCAGGGGGAGTTTCAAATAGTCAAAACTCAATCACACATCAAGAAACAATGAGGTCTCTTCATCTAGAGCTAATCTACCTCAACAAAGGAAATGGACAAAAGATCACCCCTTTGAGCTCATTGGTGATGTTTCCTAGAGTTCAAACAAGAAGAGCAACTCAGGAAGAATGTCTATACAGCAGCTTTTTTCCAAGGAAGAACCAAAGAAGGTAGAAGAAGCTTTGTTGGATCCTGATTGGATAGCTATGCAGGAGGAGCTAAACCAATTTGAAAGGAATAATGTGTGGAAGCTGGTACCCAAGCCTAAAGGAAAGAATCCAATAGACACCAAGTGGGTATTCAGAAATAAGATGGATGAAAATGGCATAGTTGTCAGGAACAAAGCTAGATTGGTTGCTAAAGGCTATTGTCAACAAGAAGGAATAGATTTTGATGAAATTTGCTCCTGTTGCAAGACTTGAAGCCATCAGAATCTTCTTAGCCTATGCAGCCCATGCCAATTTCAAGGTCTATCAAATGGATGTCAAAAGTGCCTTTCTGAATGGAGATTTGGAGGAAGAAGTATATGTCAGTCAACCTCCTGGTTTTGAAGATCCAAATTTTCCAGAACATATTATATCTTTGAAAGCACTTTATGGACTGAAGCAAGCACCTAGAGCCTGGTATGACACTTTATCAAAGTTCCTTTTGGAAAATCACTTCACAAGAGGTACTGTAGATAAAACTTTATTTTTCAGGAATGTTAATGGCTCTAGTATACTTGTTCAAATTTATGTAGATGATATTATTTTTGGCTCTACAGATGAGAAACTTTGCAAAAAGTTTGCCAAATTGATGCAAAGTAAGTATGAAATGAGTATGATGGGAGAACTAACTTACTTTCTTGGTTTACAAGTTAAGCAAGTTAGTGATGGAATATTCATTAGTCAAACTAAATATATTTTTGATCTTTTAAAGAAGTTTGATCTAATGGATTGCACATCTGCAAAAACTCCCATGGCCACAGCAACTAAGCTTGAATTAAACACTACTGAAAAGTCTGTGGATATTTCAAGTTATAGAGGCATGGTTGGCTCACTTCTGTACTTAACAGCTAGTAGGCCAGATATAATGTTTGCTACTGTTTATGTGCTAGATTTCAGGCTGATCCTAGAGAATCTCACTTAATAGCTATTAAGAGAATTTTCAGATATCTCAAGGGAACACCAAACCTTGGCATTTGGTACCCTAGAGATTCTGGTTTTGATCTAACTGGTTATTCAGATGCAGATTATGCAGGTTGTAGAATTGATAGAAAGAGTACAACAGGAACCTGTCAATTTCTAGGAAACAAGCTTGTGTCCTGGTTCAGTAAAAAGCAAAATTCAGTTTCTACTTCTACAGCTGAAGCTGAATATATTGCTGCTGGCAGTTGCTGTGCACAGATTTTATGGATGAAAATCAATTGCTGGACTATGGTTTGCAAGTTGAGAGGATTAATTTTCTGTGATAATACAAGTGCAATTGCCATCACTGAAAATCCAGTGCAACATTCAAGGACAAAGCACATAGATATCAAGTACCATTTCATAAGGGAACATGTAATGAATGGTACTGTGGAGCTCATTTTGTTCCAAGTGAGAAGCAACTTGCAGATATCTTTACCAAGCCACTGGATGAATCCACCTTTTCAAGGTTGGTAAGTGAGTTAGGTATGCTTAATTACTCTTAAATCTATCTGAGTTATTTTGCAAGTTGATATGCAGCCAGAAATTTAATTGATTTTTCAGTCTGGATGAAATTTTGGCTAAGTCAAAATTTACATCTCGACGGATGACCCTTATCCATCGAGTTTGGTCATCCGTCGACACACAATTTGCTAAAAAAATCAATTACTTTTCTGGAATATTTTTATCTCGACGGATAACAGTTTATCCTCATCCGTCGAATTGTCTTAATCTCAGCCGTTAATTCCCTGTACATTATCCATCGAGTATACTTACAGTTTGTAAGCATTACACGACGGATAATGGGTGGAATTTTTACAGTTTTTTTTAAACGGCTATTTTAGGCAATTTTTTGGTTAATTTATTTACTTTATATTTTTATCAGTTATTTTTGAGATAGTATAAAAGCTTATTTCATTGCAATTTTTCTTTTATCATTCTCAAATTCAACTGCTCTAATTTCATTCTCTCTCAAGCACTTACTCTCCTTCTCTTCAAGTTTTATTCTCTAACAATGGCACCTGTTGTAAAGATTATGTCTCAAACTGGGTTCATTTATGAGAAGAACAATTTCACTGCATTAGTTAACAAGGGTATTCAGCAATCGGATGACTATCACAAGATGATGGACTTTGTGAAGAATTGCAAGCTCAATTATGCCATGCTGGAATCACCCACAATCTTCTGTGAAGTTGTTGAAGAGATGTGGACCACTGCTACCTACAACTCTACTGACAAGACCATCACTCTAACCATCAAAGGTAAAGAATTCTGTATCAATAGTGATGTGATAAAAGCATGTTTCAAAATTCCTGATAACAATGTAACTTCACCACACAATGACACTGATATATATGCTTAATTCCATGCACTATGCACTTCCTACTTCTAAACTGAGTGATATTAGGAGAATGGGTCTTAGGAAGGAGTGGAGTTTCTTGTGTGATGTAGTTAAAGGTTTTCTCAGGAAAGATCAGTAATTTTGATTCAGTGAATATTTCCATGCTAACATGCTATTATGCTAGTTACAGATAAATTTTATAATTTCAGTGACCTTGTCTTGTTTGAGTTAGGTTTTAAATTAGGTGAGTTAGCTAAAAGAGGTAAGAATGTGTATTATGCTAGATTTCTTATGTTATTGGCTAACCACCTCTGTGAAGAGATTGTGCTTGAGAACCCTAACAACAAACTGGATTGTTGGGTTCAAGAGAGAAGGCTCATTGCAGATTTGAACAGGGCCAATCATCACAAGGATGTGCCAATGTTCTACTTTCCTGTAATGCAGGCACCTCAGGTAAGTGAGGTAAGTTCATCCATCCCTACAACTATTCCAACCTCCACAATTTCTTTGAGTTCAGGAGTAGCTATGGCAACTGTGCCAATGACCAAACAGTTGCCTACCAAAGCTACCAAACCTACTACTATTTCCAAATCCAAATCAAAGAAAACCCCTCTGGTATCTCTCAAAAGATGCCAGTTGAAAAATCACCAAAAGCCAAAGAGGGGAGTGTGAAGGAGGGTAAGTCAGGTGAGGGAAGGGGTGAACATCAAAGAAACCCCAAGAATAAGGTTGGAGAGTTGAGTGAATCCCAGCCTAGCCACACTGCAGTTTCCCAACAAACTGCAGTGCTTAAAAAGGATAAAAGCTCACTTCTAGCTGCATCCCAAAAGGATGTAGTTATTGAACAAAGCTCTCAACCAAGAGCACAGGCCAAGAGGGTTAGGGACACAAGCTCACCCCAAACTTATACAAGAAAGAAGAAATCTAAAACCTCTGGGGATGCACAGGATACACACACAGTGCAAACTGGTGCTAAAGACACAGTCACTGCACCTTCTCAAGTTCAGTTTGATGTGGCTCCAATAAATGTGGAGTCACAGCCAAAATCTCTAGTTATAGAAGCACCTCAAACACCATACTCACCAACAAATTCTCTGGATGTGGATATGATAAACACATCAATTCCTGATTCCCCTTCTTTAACTGTTGGGGAAGCCAAAATCAGTGCAAGTGAGCATCATCTTTTAGATGATTTGTTGGCTCACTTGCCAATTCTTTCAAAACTGTTTGTCATCTGTGCCTAAAATTCTTCAATCAGCACAGAGTCAACAATAGTTTCTCTTCCCACCTCATTCATTTCTACTCTCTCGACGGATATTGCTCATCCGTCGAGTAGTGATTGTATCCCGACGGATAAGCCTAACAGCAGTTATCCGTCGGATAGCAAAACCACTCACTCGATGGATATCACTCATCCGTCGAGTATCTCTGCACAACTTCAAACTTCAATTATTTCAAGTGCAGAAGATTTAGTGGTTGTACAGTCACTCTTAGGATTGAGAGAGCAGAGTGTCTTGAGTGAGAGGCTGGGTTGCTCCCAGGCAAAAGGAGAGGAAATGAGTGAAAATCTGCAATCCATTTCTTCAGGATTGGCAAAAGGGAGTGAGAGGAGTCCCACCTTAGTAGGTGAAGGTGAGGGTGTGAGGGTGGGGAGCCAGGGTGAGACCCTGATGCAACAAAAGAGAGAACATGAGAGAAAAGCAGGTACAGAGGATATAAGGGTGGATCCAGCCATTGCTCATGAGTCAATGATTGTGGATGATGCAGAAAAGGAAAGACAATTTTAGCAACATTACAAAGCTGTAATTGATAACATTTCCTTGGATGCTGACACTTTTACTCATCCTGTGTCAGCCTATCAACTGTTGGCTGCTCAGGGCAATGAGGAGGCAGAGAAGACTTTAAATCTAGTACATACTTCAGAATCTCTACAAAGGGATAAAGCTGCTGTCAATTTAATGCCTTCTACAGCTGGTGAGCCATCTGAAGAATTTGGAGTAAATTCTAATGATGATGACTCTGTTTCATTTGATGGAAGCATGAACTTAGGGGGAGATGAAGGCCCAAGTTCCATTCCAGATCTACCTGAATGGGCATTGACAAAGGAGTCTACACCAGGACAATTCAATGTATCCTTAGTCAAACAAATCATGTATATCCAAAAGGCCATTCAGAACACCTCAAATGCTGGTACCAAGGCTATTCTTCAAGCCCACCTAGATTCTCTACATCTCATGAAGCTAAGCAATTAAGACAGAATCTGAGTGTGGATGAACTCAAAAAGGATATAGCTGACTTGAAGACCTTAATTCTGAGAAGCTGGATTCAATAATGCCCTATGGTACCATGCAGGATCTACTCCTGAGACTGAGAAGAGAATCAGATGCTGAAAAGAAGCTGGCCAAATTGGAGACAGAGTTCAAGTTATTGAAAACTCTGTGGCCACATTCTTCAAAATCAACAGTCTCAGACCAGTCTTCTAATGCAACTGGCTAAAGCACAAGGCTTGACTCCTCAACTTGATGATAACAAAAAGGGGGAGAAAGGACCAAGTGAGGGGGAGAAACTTCAGTAAAATCAGTAAAGTAATTGTGCCTTCAATTACTGTCTCAAAGCCACTAGTTGCAGATGGTATAGATCTGATTCAAGCAGCAGCCACTACAAGAAACTGGCCTATCAGCGACCGCGTTCTGTAGCAAAAGGCCATCAGCGACGTTGTGCGGTCGCTGAAGTCCATCGCATAAAAATGGTAGCTAATGCGCACTTTAGCGACAACTTTTGGCGACCGTGTGGTTGGCACAACGGGCATTACCGACCGATCCCGTAGCAGATCCGAGTCAGCATCAATCTACCACGAATCCACGTGGAGGCGACGGCATTAGCGACCGTTCGCTGTAACTAGGATCAGCGACCAGCATCTGCTACGCAATTTAGTCTCCAAACACGATGATTTTAGCTACGGAGTTGTGTTGCTATTGCTCACGATGAATTTTAGCTACGGAATGCTGTCGCTATTTCTGGCGATGGCTTTTAGCTACGGAATACAAATAAGTCGCTACTGTTAGCGACCAAAAAGTTAGTAGTCGCTAAATGTATTTAGTCGCTAATAATTGCGACAGAGCTTTAGCTACCGTTTTTGGTCGCAGATAACAAGCTAAATTTTTCCGAACTTTAGCTACAGAATGCGGTCGCTGAATTTTTTTTTAGAAATTAATAATTTTTGTGATTTCAGCATATTTCCTAATATTTTAAACCTGTTTTCTTAATAAACTTGCAATAAATAACCGATCTGTCACGCAAAGCATATTCATGACTCGAATCCAGAAATCCAATTTGGACTAATATAAAAATTTTAATACTTTTAATCATCTTGGAAAAACGAAAAAGACAAACGTAGGTGCAAGTATCGCTAAGTAAAATATCATAAATGCAACCAAATTCTAGTACAAAAGAAACATAAATGCGACCGATGAGACACACTAAG